>NC_057799.1:489258549-489287694 GCF_018294505.1 Triticum aestivum | reverse complement strand
GAACGACCTAGAGCATGGAAGAGAGTTTGGTGGGCTTTGGGCTGGTTTTGGAGGGGGTTTTTGCTGGATACTCAAATGGACTTTGCGGAGGCCCGGTTAACCGTTGGAGTACCAAACGACCTCCGAATGGAACGAAACTTGACCGGTAGTCTCCGGGTGGTATAATAAAACCACTTGACAAGCCTCGGTCCATTCCGAGAAAGTTTGACCCACGCACACGAAAGAAAACTAGAGGGGTGCACCGGAGGAGATAGGAGCGCCGGATTGGAAAACGGACAACGGGGAAAATGCTCGGATGCACAAGACGAACACGTATGCGAATGCAATGCACATGATGACATGATATGAAAATGCATGACATGACAAAATACAAAACGAAAGACAAAACCCAATAACGGAGGGAAAACATATCACATAGCCGGAAATGGCAAGAGTCGGAGTTACAATTATAGCAAGTTACATGCGGGGTGTTACACCTTCCCTTTTCATGCAAATTTAATGATAATGAAACCTTGGCTTCTTATGCTAAAGGTATATATGATTACTATGATGTGGAACAAATAGAAGAATTTGTTGCTTTTATGGGTGCTTATGAAATCGAATCTTTGTTTAAAGAGTGTGAAAATCTTTATGATGCTGTTTACAGACCTGAAATTTTTTGCTATACTTAAATATTGCTATGAGAATTATGAATACAATTCCGATATTGATGCATTTATTGAGAAACTCTCCGTTGTCTAAGAAGAAACTAATATTTTACAGGAGTCTATGGAAGAAGAAATTGATGAAACTGTGAGCTCATTGGATGAAAAAGATGATGAGGAGAGCGAAGAACAAAAGGAGGAAGAGCGGATTGATCACCTGTGTCCACCTTCTAATGAGAGTAACTCTTCAACTCATACATTGTTTAATTTCCCTTCGTGCTTACCGAAGGACGATTGCTATGATAATCGTTATGATCCCGTTGATTCTTTTGAAATATCCCTTTTTGATGATGCTTGCTATGCTTGTGGCCAAGATGCCAATATGAATTATGCTTATGGAGATGAACTTGCTATAGTTCCTTATGTTAAACATGAAATTGTTGCTATTGCACCCACGCATGATAGTCCTATTATCTTTTTGGATTCTCCCGAATCACTATATCGGAGAAGTTTGCACTTATTAAGGATTATATTGATGGGTTGCATTTTACCGTTGCACGTGATAATTTTGATGAATATAATATGCATGTGCTTGCTGCTCCTACTTGCAATTATTATGAGAGAGGAACTATATCTCCACCTCTCTATGTTTCCAACATGATAAAATTGCAAGAAACTGTTTATACTATGCATTGGCCTTTACTATCTGTGCATGAATTGTTCTTCTATGACATGCCGATGCATAGGAAGAGAGTTAGACTTTGTCATTACATGATATATGTTACTTTGTGCTCACTACTAAATCACAAATGATTGTTAATTAAAATTGGCTTTGATATACCTTGGGATCCGGGTGGATCCATTACTTGAGCACTATATGCCTAGCTTAATGGCTTTAAAGAAAGCGCTGCCAGGGAGACAACCCAGAAGTTTTAGAGAGTCATTTATTTTTGTTGTGTGCTTTTATAAGGTTTAAAATAAAAAAATAATGTGCCAAGGTTGCCTTTAGGATGTTTACAATGCTTGTCAGTTTGTGCAGTGCAGGACAGAAACTTTGGCTCTAGTGGGTGATTTTACATTTTTTTTACTGGAACGTCAAACGGTTTTGAAACTTTTTGCACTGTCTTTCTGTAAAAAAAAATTATTTTCCTAATTTTGGAAGAATTTTTTGAGTACCATAAGTATGGTGAATGTTCAGATTATTACAGACTGTCCTGTTTAAAACAGATTCTGTTTTTGATGCATAGTTTGCTTGTTTTGATGAAACTATCGATTTATATCAGTGGATTAAGCCATGGAAAAGTTATATTACAGTAGCTACAATGCAAAAACAAAATATGAATTGGTTTGCAACAGTACTTAGAGTAGTGATTTGCGTTATTATACTAACGGATCTTACCGAGTTTTCTGTTGAGTTTTGTGTGGATGAAGTGTTCGAAGATCGAGGAGGTCTCGATGTGAGGAGAAGGAGGAGAGGCAAGAGCTCAAGCTTGGGGATGCCCAAGGCACCCCAAGTAAATATTCAAGGAGACTCAAGCGTCTAAGCTTGGGGATGCCACGGAAGGCATCCCATCTTTCTTCAACAAGTATCAGTATGTTTTCAGATTCGTTTTGTTCATGCGATATGTGCAAATCTAGGAGCGTCTTTTGCATTTAGTTTTCACTTTACTTTTATGCACCATGCTGGTATGAGATAGTCCATGGTTGATTTGTAGAATTCTCATTGCACTTCACTTAAATCTTTTGAGTATGGCTTTATAGAATGCTTCATGTGCTTCACTTATATCATTTGAGTTTGGATTGCCTGTTTCTCTTCACATAGAAAACCGCCATTTGTAGAATGCTCTTTTGCTTCAATTATATTTGTTAGAGCGTGGGCATATCTTTTGTAGAAAGAATTAGACTCTCTTGCTTCACTTATATCTATTTAGAGAGATGACAGGAATTGGTCATTCACATGGTTAGTCATAAAATCATATATAAAACTTGTAGATCACTGAATATGATATGTTTGATTCCTTGCAATAGTTTTGCGATATAAAGGTGGTGATATTAGAGTCGTGCTAGTTGAGTTGTGAAATTGAGAAATACTTGTGTTGAGGTTTGCAAGTCCCGTAGCATGCACGTATGGTAAACGTTGTGTGACAAATTTGAAGCATGGGGTGTTATTTGATTGCTTTCCTTATGAGTGGCTGTCGGGGACGAGCGATGGTCTTTTCCTACGAATCTATCCCCCTAGGGGCATGCATAGTAGTACTTTGCTTCGAGGTCTAATAAACTTTTGCAATAAGTATATGAGTTCTTTATGACTAATGTGAGTCCATGGATTATACGCACTCTCACCCTTCCATCATTGCTAGCCTCTTCGGTACCGTGCATTGCCCTTTCTCACCTCGAGAGTTGGTGCAAACTTTGCCGGTGCATCCAAACCCCGTGATACGATACACTCTATCACACATAAGCCTCCTTATATCTTCCTCAAAACAACCACCATACCTACCTATCATGGCATTTCCATAGCCATTCCAAGATATATTGCCATGCAACTTCCATCATCATCATATACATGACTTGAGCATTTATTGTCATATTGCTTTGCATGATCGTAAGATAGCTAACATGACGTTTTTATGGCTTGTCCTTTTTTGATGTCATTGCTACGCTAGATCATTGCACATCCCGGTACACGCGCCGGAGGCATTCATATAGAGTCATATCTTTGTTCTAGCATCGAGTTGTAATATTGAGTTGTAAGTAAATATAAGTGTGATGATAATCATTATTAGAGCATTGCCCCAGTGAGGAAAGGATGATGGAGACTATGATTCCCCCACAAGTCGGGATGAGACTCCGGACTCTAAAAAAATGAAAAAAATGAGAGAAAAAGAGAGAAGGGGCAATGTTACTATCCTTTTACCACACTTGTGCTTCAAAGTAGCACCATGTTCTTCATATAGAGAGTCTCTTGAGTTATCACTTTTATATACTAGTGGGAATTTTCAGTATAGAACTTGGCTTGTATATTCCGATAATGGGCTTCCTCAAATGCCCGAGGTCTTCATGAACAAGCAAGTTGGATGCACACCCACTTAGTTTCAGTTTGAGCTTTCATACACTTATAGCTCTAGTGCATCTGTTGCATGGCAATCCCTACTCCTCACATTGACATCAATTGATGGGCATCTCCATAGCCCGTTGATTAGCCGCGTCGATGTGAGACTTTCTCCTTTTTTGTCTTCTCACACAACCTCCATCATCATATTCTATTTTACCCATAGTGCTATATACATGGCTTGCGCTCATGTATTGCGTGAGGGTTGAAAAGGCTGAAGCGCGTTAAAAAGTATGAACCAATTGCTTGGCTTGTCATCGGGGTTGTGCATGATGGGAGCATTTTCTGTGACGAAAATGAAGCATGGCCAAACAATATGATTTTGTAGGGATGAGCTTTCTTTGGCTATGTTATTTTGAGAGGACATAATTGCTTGGTTAGTGATGACCCACAAGTATAGGGGATCTATCATAGTCCTTTCGATAAGTAGGAGTGTCGAACCCAACAAGGAGCAGAATGAAATGATAAGCGGTTTTCAGCAAGGTATTCTCTACAAGTACTGAAATAATAGGTAACACATAGTTTTGTGATAAGATAATTGGTAACGAGCAACAAGTAACAAAAGTAAATAAAGTGCAGCAAGGTGGCCCAATCCTTTTTGTAGCAAAGGACAAGCCTGGACAAACTCTTATATAAGGAAAAGCGCTCCCGAGGACACATGGGAATTATCGTCAAGCTAGTTTTCACCACGTTCATATGATTCGCGTTCGGTACTTTGATAATTTGATATGTGGGTGGACCGGTGCTTGGGTGCTGTCCTTACTTGGACAAACATCCCACTTATGATTAACACCTATTGCAAACATCCGCAACTACAAAAGAAGTATTAAGGTAAACCTAACCATAGCATGAAACATATGGATCCAAATCAGCCCCTTACGAAGCAACGCACAAACTAGGGTTTAAGCTTCTGTCACTCTAGCAACCCATCATCTACTTATTACTTCCCAATGCCTTCCTCTAGGCCCAAACAATGGTGAAGTGTCATGTAGTCGACGTTCACATAACACCACTAGAGGATAGACAACATACATCTCATCAAAATATCGAACGAATACCAAATTCACATGACTACTAATAGCAAGACTTCTCCCATGTCCTCAGGAACAAACGTAACTACTCACAAAGCATATTCATGTTCATAATCAGAGGAGTATTAATATGCATATAGGATCTGAACATATGATCTTCCACCAAATAAACCAACTAGCATCAACTACAAGGAGTAATCAACACTACTAGCAACCTACAGGTACCAATCCCAGACTAAGAGACAGGAATTGGATACAAGAGATGAACTAGGGTTTGAGAGGAGATGGTGTTGGTGAAGATGTCGATGGAGATTGCCCTCTCCCGATGAGAGGAGCGTTGGTGATGACGCTGGCGAAGATTTCCCCCTCCCAGAGGGAAGTGTCCCCGGCAGAACAGCTCCGCCGGAGCCCTAGATTGGTTCCGCCAAGGTTCCGCCTCGTGGCGGCGGAGTCTCGTCCCGAAAGCTTGCTTATGATTTTTCTTCGGACGAAAGACTTCATATAGCAGAAGATGGGCACTGGAGGGCCAACAGGGGGCCCATGACGCAGGGGGCGCGCCCAGGGGGGTAGGGCGCGCCCCCTACCCTCGTGGCCAGGGTGTGGGCCCCCTCTGGTATTTCTTCCGCTCAGTATTTTTATTATTTCCAAAAATAACTTTCGTGGAGTTTCAGGACTTTTGGAGTTGTGCAGAATAGGTCTCTAATATTTGCTCCTTTTCCATCCCAGAATTCCAGCTGCCGGCATTCTCCCTCCTTATGTAAACCTTGTAAAATAAGAGAGAATAGGCATAAGTATTGTGACATAATGTGTAATAACAGCCCATAATGCAATAAATATTGATATAAAAGCATGATGCAAAATGGACGTATCAACTCCCCCAAGCTTAGACCTCGCTTGTCCTCAAGCAGAAGTCGATAACGATAAATATGTCCACATGTTTAGAGGTAGAGGTGTCGATAAAATAGAATACGGACATGAAGGCATCATGATTATTCTCATAACAACAACATATGTGGCTATTGTCATATGATTTCTTATGCTCAAGTAATAATCTATTCACAATGCAAAGTATGAATCAGAAACTTTATTGAGAACCAACAAACTATAATCTCAGTCATTGAAGCAATTGCAATTTATCATAACATCAGAAAGACTCTATGTCAGAGCTTTTTAGCAAGTCCACATACTCAACTATCATTTAGTCTTTCATAATTGCTAACACTCACGCAATACTTGTGGTTACGGAGTTTTAATCGGACACAGAGAAAGATAGGGGCTTATAGTTTCGCCTCCCAACCTTTTACCTCAAGGGTAATGTTAACAATAATAGTTCATGCTAACCTACATCCAATTAGATATATATATATATCAGGATCTTTCCAACATACTATGCTTGCCAAAGGATAAAATGTAAAAAGGGAAAGGTGAAGATCACCATGACTCTTGCATAAGGTAGAAGATAATAATAGAAGATAGGCCCTTCGCAGAGGGAAGCAGAGGTTGCCATGTGCTTTCAGGGTTGGATGCACAAAATCTTAATGCGAAAGAACATCACTTTATATTGCCACTTGTGATATAGACCTTTATTATGCAGTCCGTCGCTTTTATTTCTTCCAAATCACAAGATCGTATAAATCTTATTTCCTCCACACCAATCAATCATACATATTTAGAGAGCAATTTTTATTGCTTGCACCGATGACAACTTACTTGAAGGATCTTACTCAATCCATAGGTAGATATGGTGGACTCTCATGGCAAAACTAGTTTAAGGGTTTTTGGAAGCACAAGTAGTATCTCTACTTGGTGCAAAGAATTTGGCTAGCATGAGGGGGAAAGGCAAGCTCAACATGTTGGATGATCCATGACAATATACTTTATCTCAGATATAAGAAAACATAACCCATTACGTTGTCTTCCTTGTCCAACATCAACTCTTTAGCATGTCATATTTTAATGAGTGCTCCCAATCATAAAAGATGTCCAAGATAGTATATTTATCTGTGAAACCTTTCTTTCTTTATTACTTCCTATTAATTGCAACAATGACCAAAGCTATGTTTGCCAACTCCCAACAATTTTTAATCATCATACTCTTTCTATGTGAAGTCATTACTCTCAATAAGATCAATATGATCTCTTTGTTTCTTTTTATTCTTTTCTCTTTTCTTTTATTCACTCAAGATCATAGCAAGATAATCAAGCCCTTGACTCAACACTAATCTTTATTATATAACTCACGGACTCGATTACATAGAGGGATCATAAGCAAAACTCAAAACTAGATAATACCAAAACTTTTATTCTAATTGATTAAGACACTACTAATAGGATCGAACTAAGAAAAACGGTAAAGATAGGAGATGTGATGGTGATACGATACCGGGGCACCTCCCCCAAGCTTGGCAGTTGCCAAGGGGGTGCCCATACCCATGTGATTATGTCTCCTTTGCTGGTGAAGGGATTGTTGATGATGTAGGCTTGTCGTCCATCTTCCAAGGCATAGGCTCACCGTCATAGAAGGATGATCGAGTCTCCGGGATCCTTAAATCTGCAGCCAAACTCATCCTCTTGAATATATATTCATACTCACAGTTTTGGTTTTGCAGGTCATAGATTTGGGCTTGGGGGTGCTCGATTTTCTCGTGGAGCTTCAAGATGGCCTCCCCAATGTCCTTGGCATCCAACTTGTGGTTGTTGGTGAACTCCGTGATCATTATGTGATTGGAGTCAAGTCCACGCTCCACCATCTCCTGGCACTTGAAAACTTGTTGCTCCATTGCTTCAAGCCTTGTCTCCACGCTTCCGGTCCTCCATGGTCCCTCAACATCGCGGATGTGTAGCAACCCATCACGCATCTCAATGGTTTGAGGGTGTTGCAGCACCTTCGCGAGGTAGGGGTTGATGACCTTCTCGAAGAACTTGTCCTTGGGGGCACTTGGAGACGCCATGATGATCTAGATCTGTCAGAGAAACAGCTCGAAATGAAAACAGAGGATATTTGCGTGATACAGGAGTCAAAACCTTTGGGAGATTATATAATGAAATTTTACCGACCAAAATACGTATCGTGCAAGAAAACGGAGTCTAGAGAGCGCACGAGGTGCCCACGAAGCAGGGGGCGCGCCCTCCACCCTTGTGGAGGCCTTGTGTCCTTCCCGGACTGCTTATTATTTTTCTATTTTTCTAAATATTCCAAAACGGAGAAAAATTGCCTTTAGAACTGTTTTGGAGTCGGTTTACTTACCGTACCACATACCTATTCCTTTTCGGAGTCTGAAACATTCCGAAAAGTGTCCCTTATGTATTCCTCCGGGGTTACGGTTTCAATAACATTGGTTTCAACATTTATAGGATTACCTGAGATATAATGTTTGATTCTTTGACCGTTCACCACCTTCGGATTTGTGACTTCGAAGTTGTTGATTTTTATGGCACAAGAACGATAGACCTCCTCGATAACGTAAGGACCTTCCCATTTAGAGAGAAGTTTCCCTGCAAAAAATCTTAAACGAGAGTTGTATAGCAATACATAATCACCTACATTAAACTCACGCTTTTGTATCCTTGGGACATGGCATCTTTTCAATAGCATCAACCTTGGCTTTATCAACCTCAATACCTCTTTCAGAAACTTTATGCCCCAAGACAATACCTTCATTAACCATAAGGTGGCACTTTTCCCAATTCAAGACAAGGTTAGTTTCTTCACATCTCTGAAAAACTCGATCAAGGTTGCTCAAGCATTCATCAAAAGAGGATCCATAGACGGAGAAATCATCCATGAAAACCTCACATATCTTTTCACAGAAGTCAGATAATATAGCCATCATGCATCTTTGAAAGGTAGCAGGTGCATTACATAAACCAAAAGGCATACGTCTATAAGCAAAAGTACCGAAAGGGCAAGTAAAAGTGGTCTTTGATTGATCATCGGCTGACACAGGTATTTGAGAGAAACCAGAATAACCATCTAGAAAGCAAAAATGTGTATGTTTGGATAATCTTTCTAGCATTTGATCGATAAAAGGTAAGGGGTAATGATCTTTTTTAGTAGCTTTATTCAATTTGCGGAAATCAATTACCATCCTATAACCTGTAATAGTTCTTTGCGGGATCAATTCATCTTTATCATTAGGAACGACAGTAATACATCCCTTCTTAGGGACACAATGGACAGGACTTACCCACTGACTATCAGCAACGGGATAAATAATAGCTGCCTCAAGAAGCTTTAGTATTTCCTTTCTTACCACTTCTTTCATCTTAGGATTTAGCCGTCGTTGGTGATCACGAACGGGTTTGGCATCTTTTTCCAAATTTATTTTGTGTTGACATAGAGTGGGACTAATGCCCTTAAGATCATCAAGAGTATATCCAATAGCAGCACGGTGCTTCTTCAGAGTTTTCAATAATCTCTCTTCTTCATGCTTTGAAAGGTTAGCACTAATAATAACAGGATATATCTTTTTCTCATCAAGATAAGCATATTTAAGAGTGTCAGGTAACGGTTTAAGCTCAAACACGGGATCACCCTTGGGTGGAGGAGGATCCCCTAGGATTTCAATAGGTAAATTGTGTTTCAGGATGGGTTCCTGTTTAAAGAATACTTCATCTATTTCCCTTCTTTCATTCATAAACATATCATTTTCATGGTCTAGCAAATATTGTTCTAAAGGATCACTAGGAGGCACGGCAATAGAAGTAAGACCAATAATTTCATCTTTACTAGGCAATTCCTCTTCACGGTGTTGTCTACGAAATTTAGAGAAATTAAACTCATGAGACATATCACCTAGACCAATAGTAACAACATCCTTTTCGCAGTCTATCTTGGCATTAACAGTGTTTAAGAAGGGTCTACCAAATATAATGGGGCAAAAGCTATCTTGTGGGGAACCAAGAACAAGAAAATCAGCAGGATATTTAGTTTTCCCACACAGGACTTCAACATCTCTAACAATTTCAATGGGTGATATGGTATCTCTATTGGCAAGCTTAATGGTAACATCAATATCTTCTATCTCAGCAGGTGCAATATCATGCATAATTTCTTTGTATAAGTCATGAGGTATAGCACTAGCACTGGCACCCATATCACATAAGCCATGATAACAATGATCTCCTATTTTAACAGAAAAAACAGGCATGCCTACCACAGGTCTATGTTTATCTTTAGCACCAGGTTTGGCAATTCTAGCAGTATCATTACAGAAATGAATAACATGCCCATCAATATTATCAGCCAAGAGATCTTTAACAATAGCAATATTAGGTTCAACTTTAACTTGCTCAGGAGGTGTATAGGTTCTAACATTGCTTTTACGAACCACAGTTGAAGCTTTAGCATGATCTTTTATCCTAACAGGGAAAGGTGGTTTTTCAACATAAGCAGTAGGAACAATAGGATCATTATAAGTGATAGTCTTTTCTTCAACTTTAACAGGTGCAGCTACTTTTACTTCTATGGGAGGATGATATTTAAACCACTTCTCCTTAGGGAGATCAATATGAGTAGCAAAAGATTCACAGAAAGAAGCTACTATCTCAGAGTCAAGTCCATATTTAGTGCTAAATTTACGGAAAACATCGGTATCCATAAAAGATTTAACACAATCAAACTTAAGTGTCATACCTGACTCCTTACCTTCGTCGAGGTCCCAATCTTCAGATTTGCGTTTAATTCTTTCCAATAAATCCCATTTGAATTCAATAGTCTTCATCATAAAAGAGCCAGCACAAGAAGTATCGAGCATGGTGCGATTGTTATCAGAAAGCCGAGCATAAAAAATTTGAATAATTATTTCTATTGGGAGCTCATGATTGGGGCATGAATATAACATTGATTAAAGCCTCCCCCAAGCTTGAGCGATGCTTTCTCCTTCGCGAGGCCAAAAATTATATACATAATTGCGATCACGATGAACGAGATGCATAGGATAAAACTTCTGATGAAATTCCAATTTCAATCGTTTGTAGTTCCATGATCCCATATCATCACATAGCCTATACCATGTCAATGAATCTCCCTTCAAAGATAAAGGGAAGACCTTCTTCTTAATAACATCATCGGGTATACCTGCAAGCTTAAATATTCCACAAACTTCATCCACATAGATTAGGTGCTCATCAGGATGCATTGCTCCATCTCCTGCAAAAGGATTAGCTAGCAGTTTTTCCAACATACCCGAAGGAATTTCAAAGTAGACATTTTCATTTTCAATAGGTTCAGTAGGTTGAGGAGCAACTCTTTGCTCTACTGTTCGGGGTCAAGATACCCCGAACAAGCCCCTCAGAGGATTACTTTCCATAATGACAAGTGACAGTAAATTTCAGCACACTATATAAATTTTTCCTTACCAAAGGCGCTTCACTCCCCGGCAACGGCGCCAGAAAAGAGTCTTGATGACCCACAAGTATAGGGGATCTATCGTAGTCCTTTCGATAAGTAAGAGTGTCGAAGCCAACGAGGAGGAGAAGGAAATGATAAGCGGTTTTCAGCAAGGTATTCTCTGCAAGCACTGAAATTATAGGTAACAGATAGTTTTGTGATAAGATAATTGGTAATGAGCAACAAGTAACAAAAGTAAATAAAGTGCAGCAAGGTGGCCCAATCCTTTTTGTAGCAAAGGACCAGCCTGGACAAACTCTTATATAAGGAAAAGCGCTCCCAAGGACACATGGGAATTATCGTCAAGCTAGTTTTCATCACGTTCATATGATTCGCGTTCGGTACTTTGATAATTTGATATGTGGGTGGACCGGTGCTTGGGTGCTGTCCTTACTTGGACAAACATCCCACTTATGATTAACCCCTATTGCAAACATCCGCAACTACAAAAGAAGTATTAAGGTAAACCTAACCATAGCATGAAACATATGGATCCAAATCAGCCCCTTACGAAGCAACGCATAAACTAGGGTTTAAGCTTGTGTCACTCTAGCAACCCATCATCTACTTATTACTTCCCAATGCCTTCCTCTAGGCCCAAACAATGGTGAAGTGTCATGTAGTCGATGTTCATATCGAACGAATACCAAATTCACATGACTACTAATAGCAAGACTTCTCCCATGTCCTCAGGAACAAACGTAACTACTCACAAAGCATATTCATGTTCATAATCAGAGGAGTATTAATATGCATATAGGATCTGAACATATGATCTTCCACCAAATAAACCAACTAGCATCAACTACAAGGAGTAATCAACACTACTAGCAACCTACAGGTACCAATCCCAGACTTAGAGACAAGAATTGGATACAAGAGATGAACTAGGGTTTGAGAGGAGATGGTGCTGGTGAAGATGTCGATGGAGATTGCCCTCTCCCGATGAGAGGAGCGTTGGTGATGACGATGGCGATGATTTCCCCCTCCCGGAGGGAAGTGTCCCCGGCAGAACAGCTCTGCCGGAGCCCTAGATTGGTTCTGCCAAGGTTCCGCCTCGTGGCGGCGGAGTCTCGTCCCGAAAGCTTGCTTATGATTTTTCTTCGGACGAAAGACTTCATATAGCAGAAGATGGGCACCGGAGGGCCAACAGGGGGCCCACGAGGCAGGAGGGCGCGCCCAGGGGGTAGGGCACGCCCCCCACCCTCATGGCCAGGGTGTGGGCCCCCTCTGGTATTTCTTCCGCTCAGTATTTTTATTATGTCCAAAAATAACTTTCGTGGAGTTTCAGGACTTTTGGAGTTGTGCAGAATAGGTCTCTAATATTTGCTCCTTTTCCAGCCCAGAATTCCAGCTGCCGGCATTCTCTCTCCTTATGTAAACCTTGTAAAATAAGAGAGAATAGGCATAAGTATTGTGACATAATGTGTAATAACAGCCCATAATGCAATAAATATTGATATAAAAGCATGATGCAAAATGGACGTATCAGTTAGTATGCTTGAAGTATTATTGTCTTAATGTCAAATGATAGACTATTGCTTTGAATCACTCGTGTCTTAATATTCATGCCATGATTAGATTATGTGATCAAGATTATGCTAGGTATCATTCCACATCGAAAATTATCTTTTTTATCATTCACCTACTCGAGGACGAACAGGAATTAAGCTTGGGGATGCTGATACGTCTCCGTCGTATCTATAATTTTTTATTGTTCCATGCCAATATTATACAACTTTCATATACTTTTGGCAACTTTTTATATTATTTTTGGGACTAACATATTGATCCTGTGCCCAGTGCCAGTTCCTGTTTGTTGCATGTTTTTTGTTTCGCAGAAAACCCATATCAAACGGAGTCCAAACGGGATAAAAACGGATGGAGAATATTTTTGGAATATTTGTGATATTTGGGAAGAAGAATCAACGCGAGATGGTGCCCGAGGGGGCCATGAGGCACGGGGGCGCACCCCTGACCCTCGTGGGCACCCCAATCGAATTTGTGGAAAACAATCTTGGTGAAGGTTTCAATCCAATCGGAGTTACGGATCTCCGGTTATAAAAGAAACGGTGAAAGGGCAGAATCCAGAATGCAGAAACAGAGAGAGACAGAGAGACAGATCCAATCTCGGAGGGTCTCTCGCCCCTCCCATGCCATGGAGACCAAGGACCAGAGGGGAAACCCTTCTCCCGTCTAGGGAGGAGGTCAAGGAAGAAGAAGAAGGAGGGGGGCTCTCTCCCCCTCGCTTCCGGTGGCGCCGGACTGCCACCGGGGGCCATCATCATCACCGCAATCTTCACCAACAACTTCATCGCCATCATCACCAACTCTTCCCCCCTCTATGCTGCGGTGTAACCCCTCTTTTACCTGCTGTAATCTCTACTTAAACATGGTGCTCAACGCTATATATTATTTCCCAATGATGTATGGCTATCCTATGATGTTTGAGTAGATCCGTTTTGTCCTATGGGTTAATTGATGATCGTGATTGGTTTGAGTTGCATGTTTTATTATTGGTGCTGTCCTATGGTGCTCTCCGTGTCGCGCAAGCGTGAGGGATCCCCTCTCTAGGGTTTGCAATATGTTCATGATTTGCTTATGGTGCGTGGCGTGAGTGACAGAAGCACAAACCCGAGTAAGTAGGTTGTTTGCGTATGGGAATAAAGAGGACTTGATACTTTAATGCTATGGTTGGGTTTTACCTTAATGATCTTTAGTAGTGCGGATGCTTGCTAGAGTTCCAATCATAAGAGCATATGATCCAAGTAGAAAAAGTATGTTATCTTATGCCTCTCCCTCAAATAAAATTGCAATAACGATTACCGGTCTAGTTATCGATTTCCTAGGGACAAATAACTTTCTCGTAACAAAAAGCTCTCTACTAAAACTAATTTAGTTGTGTCTTTATCTAAACAGCCCCTACTTTTTATTTACGTGGTCTTTATTATCTTGCAAACCTATCCAAAAACACCTACAAAGTACTTCTAGTTTCATACTTGTTCTAGGTAAAGAGAACGTTAAGCGTGCGTAGAGTTGTATCGGTGGTCGATAGAACTTGAGGGAATATTTGTTCTACCTTTAGCTCCTTGTTGGGTTCGACAATCTTACTTATCGAAAGAGGCTACAATTGATCCCCTATACTTGTGGGTTATCATAAAGCGACAACCATATGGCTCCTGCCAGTTGCCAATAACTCTGTTACAAAACATGATCATCTCATACAATAAAATATAGCATCATGTCTTGACCATATCACATCACAACATGCCCTACAAAAACAAGTTAGACGTCCTCTACTTTGTTGTTGCAAGTTTTACATGGCTGCTACGGGCTTAGCAAGAACCGTTCTTACCTACGCATCAAAAACCACACTGATTTTTCGTCAAGTGTGCTATTTTAACCTTCAACAAGGACCGGGCGTAGCCACACTCGATTCAACTAAAGTTGGAGAAACAGACACCCACTAGCCACCTGTGTGCGAAGCACGTCCGTAGAACCAGTCTCGCGTAAGAGTACACGAAATGTCGGTCTGGGCCGCTTCATCCAACAATACCGCTGAATCAAAGTATGACATGCTGGTAAGCAGTATGACTATTATCGCCCACAACTCTTTGTGTTCTACTCGTGCATATAACATCTACGCATAGACCTGGCTCGGATGCCACTGTTGGGGAACGCAGTAATTTCAAAAAAATTCCTACGATCACGCAAGATCTATCTAGGTGATGCATAGCAACGAGAGGGAAGAGTGTTTTCTATGTACCCTCGTAGACCGAAAGCGGAAGCGTTATGACAACACGGTTGATGTAGTCGTACATCATCACGATCCGGTCGATCCTAGCACCGAACATACGGACCTCCGCGATCTGCACACGTTCAGCTCGGTGACGTCCCATGAACTCTAGATCCAGCTGAGGTCGAGGGAGAGTTCCATCAGCACGACGGCATGATGACGGTGTTGATGAAGTTACCGATGCAGGGCTTCGCCTAAGCACTTCAACGATATGACCGAGGTGGAAATCTGTGGAGGGGGCACCGCACACGGTTAAGACAACTGTCAACTTGTGTGTTCTAGGGTGCCTCCCTGCCCCCGTATATAAAGGAGCAAGGGGGAGGCCGGCCGGCCCTCATAGGGCGCGCCCCAAGTAGGATTCCTACTAGGAATCCTATTCCTAGTAGGTTTCCAACAAGGGAAGAGAGGGGGAAGGAAGGAGAGGGAGAAGGAAAGGGGGGCGCCGCCCCCCCCCCCCCTTCCCTAGTCCAATTCGGACCCAAGGGGGAGGGGGCGCGCGGCCTGCCCTAGCCGCCCCTCTCTCTCTCCACTAAGGCCCACGTGGCCCATTAGTTCCCCCGGGGGGTTCTGGTAACCCTCCGGCACTCAGGTTTTATCCGAAACTTCCCCGAAACATTTTCGGTGTCCGAATATAGTCGTCCAATATATCAATATTTATGTCTCAACCATTTCGAGACTCCTCGTCATGTCCGTGATCACATCCGGGACTCCGAACTACCTTCGGTGCATCAAAACACATAAACTCATAATATCGATCGTCATCGAACGTTAAGCGTGCGGACCCTCCGGGTTCGAGAACTATGTAGACATGACCGAGACTCACTTCTGGTCAACAACCAATAGCGGAACCTGGATGCTCATATTGGTTCCTACATATTCTATGAAGATCTTTATCGGTCAAACCACATAACAACATACGTTGTTCCCTTTGTCATCGGTATGTTACTTGCCCGAGATTCGATCATCGGTATCTCAATGCCTAGTTCAATCTCGTTACCGGCAAGTCTCTTTACTCGTTCCGTAATGCGTCATCCCACAACTAACTCATTAGTCACATTGCTTGCAAGGCTTATAGTGATGTGCATTACCGAGAGGGCCTAGAGACACCTCTCCGAAACACGGAATGACAAATCCTAATCTCGATCTATGCCAACCCAACAAACACCATCGGAGACACCTGTAGAGCATCTTTATAATCACCCAGTTACGTTGTGACGTTTGATAGCACACTAAGTGTTCCTCCGGTATTCGGGAGTTGCATAATCTCATAGTCATAGGAACATGTATAAGTTATGAAGAAAGCAATAGCAACAAACTAAATGATCATAATGCTAAGCTAACAGATGGGTCATGTCAACCACATCATTCTCTAATGGTGTGATCCTGTTCATCAAATGACAACTCATGTCAATGGCTAGGAAACTTAACCATCTTTGATCAACGAGCTAGTCTAGTAGAGGCATACTAGTGACACTCTGTTTGTCTATGTATTCACACATGTACTAAGTTTCTGGTTAATACAATTCTAGCATGAATAATAAAGATTTATCATGATATAAGGAAATATAAATAACAACTTTATTATTGCCTCTAGGGCATATTTCCTTCACAAGCGTGATGGTTTCGGTAGGGAACGTGCCACCTTTGGGGACGAAATGATATCCATTGCCTCGTATTGCTTCCAAAAAAAATCTTGTGTCAACATATAACAACAGGAGTGTTGTTTTAATTTTCGAATTTTTCGGGTTTCGTTTGGACATTTTTTATACATTAACTTGGTTTTGTAGGCATTTCAAGTGCATAATTCAAATTTGAACTACATGCACATGCTGCGGTGCATATAAACTGGTTGAAAAATCAAATCCGTGTCCTTGGTTGCATGCTTAGGTCCCATGCAAGAAATGGGAATGAATTTCAAACACCCTGCCACCGTCACTCGGCCACAAACATTGAGATACTTGGTTTTTAAATTCTAGTAAATCCAAAACTCGTCTAAAATTCATGAAACTTGGCATGCTATCATGGAGCGGCATCGACATGCCTTGGTAATTTTTTTCCCATTTGGGGCAGGTTTGGGTATAAGCTTCTCCCAAACCAAAGCTTCTCACAACAAGCATGATGGTTTCGGTAGGGAACATGCCACCTTTGGGGACGAAACGATATCTGTTGCCTCTTATTGCTTTCAAAAATTCTCTAGTGTCGACGTAGAACAAAAGGAGTGTTGTGTTTTGGAATTTTTCAGGATTTGTTTGGACATTTATATACATTAACTTGGTTTTGTAGGCATTTCAGGTGCATAATTCAAATTTGAACTACATGCACATGCTGCAGTGCATATAAACTAGTTGAAAAATCAAATATGTGTCCTTAGTTGCATGCCTAGGTCCCATGCAAGAAATGGGAATGAATTTCAAACACCCTGCCACCGTCACTCGGCCGTAAACATTGAGATACCTGGTTTTTAAATTCTAGTAAATCCAAAACTCGTCTAAAATTCATGAAACTTGGCATGCTATCATGGAGCGGCATCAACATGCCGTGGTATAATTTTTGTCCAATTTGGGGCAGGTTTGGGTATAAGCGTCTCACAAACCAGAGCTTCTCACAACAAGCATGATGGTTTCGGTAGGGAACGTGCCACCTTTAGGGACAAAACGACATCTGTTGCCTCTTATTGCTTTCAAAAAATTTCTAGTGTCGACATAGAACAACAGGAGTGTTGTGTTTAATTTTTGAATTCTTCGGGCTTCATTGGGACATTTTTATACATTAACTTGGTTTTGTAGGCATTTCAGGTGCATAATTCAAATTTGAACTACATGCACATGCTCCAGTGCATATAAACTGGTTGAAAAATGAAATCAGTGTCCTTGGTTGCATGCTTTGGTCCCATGCAAGAAATGGGAATGAATTTCAAACACCCGGCCTCCGTCACTCCGCCGCAAACATTGAGATACCTGGTTTTTAAATTCTACTAAATCCAAAACTCGTCTGAAATTCATGAAACTTGGCATGCTATCACGGAGCGGCATCAACATGTCGTGGTAAAAATTTTGTCCCGTTTGGGGCAGGTTTGGGTATAAGCGTCTCACAAACCAGAGTTCTCACAACAAGCGTGATGGTTTCGGTAGGGAACGTGCCACCTTTGGGGACGAAACGATATCCGTTGCCTCTTATTGCTTTCAAAGATTTTGTAGTATCAACATAGAACAACAGGACTGTTGTGTTTAATTTTGGAATTTTTCGGGGTTCGTGTGGACATTTTTATACATTAACTTGGTTTTGTACGCATTTCAGGTGCATAATTCAAATTTGAACTACATGCATATGCTGCAGTGCATATAAACTGGTTGAAAAATCAAATCTGTGTCCTTGGTTGCATGCTTAGGTCTCATGCAAGAAATGGGAATGAATTTTTTTCCATTTGGGGCAGGTTTGGGTATAAGCTTCCCACAAACCAGAGCTTCTCACAACAAGCGTGATGGTTTCGGTAGGGAACGTGCCACCTTCGGGGACGAAACGATATCCGTTGCCTTTTATTGTTTTGTAAATTTTTCTAGTGTCAACATAGAACAACAGGAGTGTTTTGTTTAATTTTTAAATCTTTTGGGGTTCGTTTGGACATTTTTATACATTAACTTGGATTTGTAGGCATTTTATGTGCATAATTCAAATTTGAACTACATGCACATGCTCTAGTGCATATAAATTGTGTGCGTTCTGTTAACTATTCACGTGACGCCACGCCTCACTCTTTTAATGGCTAGGAGGTGCCGTGCAGACAGGTGCTTGAGTGCTTGACTAAACAGGAGGCGTGCGAGCTGTACTCCAATGCGGAGGCTCACCGGGAAGCGTGCGAGCTGTACGCCGCGCAGGCTCACCGGAAAGGGAGCCCTTTGACTTCCATGGCCGCCCGCCTTGCTCGCATCCTCTCCATTAATGCTGCCCAAGCCCGATTTGTGCAGATGTTGATCGCAAACGTTTTAGTTAGAACACCCGTATGCAAACCGACAGCTTCCCGAGGAAACCAAGAGAAAATGTGCCTAGCAGGATTTCTGCAGCTCTTGATCGCAAACGTTTTAGATAGAACACCCGTATGCAAAGTGAGAGCTATGGTCTTCCCCCTTAAGTCGAGGGAAAATTCGAAGCGTAGGATTTGTGCATCCCTTCAACGCAAACGGTTGTTGGATGACCCGTGTGCAACCACGTACAAACAATTTGGTAAGATTTGCATTTGTCATATTGGGTATGTTGCCATTTATCAAACTGGAAAGATTGACATTTGTTGACCTAGTAACATTGCCATTTGTCAATCCTTGTAACACTGTGATTTGTCAAAATATGCAGCTAAAAATCACTAGCACTATCTAATTTTTGCAACTAAAATTCAGTAATTAAGCATAGATTAAGAAGTCATTCTTAATTTATACAAACAGTTCAACTCGACAGCTGAACCGACCAAACTTTTCCCCAATTGTTGCCAACCATGTACTGAAATAGCTAGTTCAACTATATATACTAGCTAATTTTAAGTACGTTGTACTGTTCCACCACACATCTATAGTCAGATGAACTGAACAAAATAGCCCCTAAATACTACTACTACGGAGGGGCTTTGTGCTACTTCTGGCAGCCTCTCCTCTGCCGAGCGTGCTCAGTAAGAGGCAGAGGAGGAGCCTACCAATGAGCTGGACAAATGCAATACGGTGCCTGCCGCTGTTGCACGTTCAGCGACGCTCGCCAGCTCGAATGCCCACTGCCGCTCCAGACGATCCCTCTCGAAGCAGTCGGACTGCTCGTAGATCTCCTGATTCCTCGCCTATGCGTCGGCGTGTAGTGTGGCCACGGCTGCGGTAAGGCTCTTTGCATGCTCAACGAGGTGCTCCTCCTCCTCCCGTAGGAACTCGATGTAGCCCACAAGGTCGCTGACGCACGTGCGGGCCTCCACCACCGCCTCCCTCCTTCGGGCGGCAGTGGCAGAGCGGGTGATGATCCTGGCGGTCGATGGTGGGCTGGCGGCCATGATGGCCGATGATGGGGTGGCGGCCATGACCACCACCTCCCGCCTTCGGGCCGTGGTGGCGGAGCGGGTGATGGCCACGGTGACCGGCAGTGGGGTGGCGACCACGACGGCCACCTCCCACCTTCGGGTCACGGCGGCAGAGCGGGAGATGGCCCTGGCTTTCGACGGTGGTGTGGCGGCAACGGCGGCCGGCAACAGCTGTCGGCGGGCAGCAGCGGCGGAGCCACCTCCACGCACACCCAACAGGGACGCCACGCGCACTACACTACGTCGGGGACTGCGCCGCCGCCGCGGTGTAGCCTCCCAGCTGGAGCTGTCCTCTGATGACGGCGGAGTGGCTGAGCAATGACGATGGACCAGTGCCATTGGCGATTGTGGGAGAAGCAGACGAGATAAGCTACAGGGAGGGAGGGGAAAATGCGGCGCAGGACTCGCCGGCCGTGAGGGTTTATATAGCAGGCCGGTAAGCATTGGGATTTTGGGGGATTTCACCGAGTCGGGCGGGAAGCTTGCGCGGGAACCTGTGAGGTTGCGCAGGAACGGGCTCACCGACAATTCATTGGCGCCACCGTTTGGCCAAAAGAACGCCCCCGCGCGCTGCGCAAGCTTGCGCTGTAAGCCGTCTGCGGCAGTGGGGTGACAAGACGTGCGAGAGGAGGACGAAAGGACACGTACACATCCGGTTAATACAAAAAAAGTTTGCGATTTAATTACCTACTATACCCCCGTCCTAGTTTTATAAGGAGGATTTAACTAATAAAATACGAATGCATGTCGCCAAAGATTATATCGTTGGAGTCGTATTTGAACATAGTTTCTAGCTATAAAATTTTTGTAACATGCATTAACACTTTTTGGGTTAAATTTAAGGTTATATACCAGCAAGTGTTTGCCCGCAACACACGGCTTATTCCATCACAAACAGTTCTGATGCATCAAATGTATGCCACGTATCGCACACGCAACTCTAATATGATTCGTGCTTGATGTCTCTGACATCGCTCGCACAGTTCGTCTTATTTGCCACCTATCACCGTGCCGGCCTCTGCTCGCATCCCTCGGCAAGCTCTGCTCGCCGTTAGACGCCGTAGCGTGTTGTGCTCACGTCCGTTGGCGCGCTCTGCTCGCGTCCGTCGGCGCGCTGGGCTTGTGGACACCTTTTCCTTGCGTGTTCAACTGCTATATGCATATATATATATATATATATATATATATATATATATATGGTTGCTCGCCGTTGAGGCGACCGCGGAGCGCTCTTCTCGCGTCCCTCCGCGCTCGCTCTGCCAGCGGTTGGGCGTGCGCACGATCACGTTGGGGGCCCCATATGCATGCGGTTGCGCCGCGTGCGTTGCCACGCGATGCAGTTACGTCCGGCACAATGGAGTTACGCGCTGCAAATTAGAACTGCCATCAGGGCCTGCCGATATTCCTGGTCGTCCGGCTTCCCCTTTAATTCCCGCGGCCATTATAACCTTAGTCTCTTCAACCATTCGATCGTGCCCCACAACACAACAAGCACACCCACGACAACACATAGAGAGGGGATGTCTAGCGGTTCCTCAATGGAGTTCGGCGAGCATAAAGTGGAGACCCAAGCGAGGAGACGGATCTCTCGGTGGTGTACACCATCGACCCGGCCGTGGTGGACGACTACATCAACAACGTTGAGCTGTTGCTTGCTCGAGACAAGTACAAGGTGGTCGGCATCGACCTCCAGTACACCGCCGGTCATCCCGGCGTAGATCAGAAGGTTGCCGTCGCCCAGTTGTGTGTGCGCCATCATGTCCTCATCTACCACTACTGCATGGCCACAGAGCCTTGCGACCGTTTCAACAGGTTTGTCAACAGCACCGACTACAAGTTCGCCACGGTGGAAACCAAAGACGATGTAAATGCACTCAGTGTTACGAGCTTGGCCTACAAGAACCTTGTCGAAATCTGTGACCACTACAGGGTCTGAGGCAGCACGAAGGACTCCCTGGTCGAACTCGCCTTGGCCATCATCGACCCCTACTACGAAAAGATGAAGCAGGATGCCCGGAGAACAAGTCTCGTATCCTGGCACAGGGTCTGGATGCGGCAACTGGATGAACCTCACCTCAGGTTCACGGCCAAGAGCGTGTACACATGCTACGAGATGCACAGGTGGATTATTGACATGAGGAACTACCTCGTTACCCAAATAGACGAGCCCGGATCGAGCAACAAGCAGAGCAAGTGTCACAAGAAGTAGATGATGATCATATGATCGTTTATGCTAGTTAATCATGCATGTAATATATAATTTATTTTATTGGTGTGTGCAAATGTCATGTGTGTAGTAGCCACCTATGTAATTATGCATGTAATAGTTTACTTTGGTGTGTGCAAATGCCATGGTTGTAGTAGCCACCTATGTAAGTGGACGTTTAATTTGGTTATGCAACCATGTCCTTATAAGTGTGTATATAATGTTGTTGTTCTGTATGCAATCCGATCGCACAACACACACGTCTTATTAGCAGCAACCGTTTGTGTTATTATCGGTCTTCTCACACATTTCTGATTACAGAACTGTTTGCCGCGTATCACACACATCTTATTATACTGAACCGTTTCTGTTCTCTTGTCTCAACACAAATAGTTCATCCGAGTGAACCGCATGTCGTATATCACACACACCTTGATCTGGCAGGCCGTTTCTTTTGTGTTGCCTAATCACAAACAGTTCATCCGAGTGAACCGTATGCTGTATATCGCACACACCTTCATCTGGCTGCCTGTTTGTTTTGTTCCTCATCGCAAACAGTTAATTGAACTGAACCGTATGCCCTGCATCTCACACGCAACTAAAATCTGAACCGTGTTTGATGCATCCTCCATCGCAAACGTTTTGCACCCTTTTTGACGGTTTTTTACACCACCGTTAGCGATTAATGCATCGCACACTGTTTCGTCGAAGGGTCTCTGATTGTAGTGTTGCGTTAGCAGCAACCTGCAGTAGTGGGAGATGATCTTAGTGGCAGGAAAATACTTGGAAATAAAAGCATCTTTATACTTATTCCATGAATCAATACTATTTTTAGGCAAAGATGAAAACCAAGTTTTAGCACGATCTCGTAGTGAGAACGGAAATAGCTTCAATTTGACAATATCATTATCCACATCTTTTTTCTTTTGCATATCACATAATTCAACTAAAGTATTTTGATGGGATGCAGCATCTTCACTAGTAAGGTCGGTTTCATAACAAGATTCAACAAAGCGGCATTAATTTCATAAGATTCCGCATTAGTGGCGGGAGCAATCGGAGTACTAATAAAATCATTATTATTAGTGTTGGAAAAGTCACACAACTTAGTATACTCTCGAGTCATCGTGACAAAGCAAGCAATCTAGCACACAGGCAACCAAAAAGCAAACGAAAAGACAAACGGAAGAAGGGCGAATAAAAAGGGAAAATCTTCTTGTATTTTTCTAAAAACGTTTTAGAAGCGGGGGAGAGGAAAACGAGAGGCAAATGGAAAATAATATGATGCAAGAGATGAGAGTTTATGATGGGTACTTGGTAGGCTTGATGTAGATCTCCCCGGCAATGGCGCCAGAAATTCTTCCTGCTACTTCTTGAGCTTGCGTTGGTTTTTTCCTTGAAGAGGAAAGGATGATGCAACAAAGTAGAGATAAGTATTTCCCTCAGTTAAGAACCAAGGTATCAATCTAGTAGGACATACAAGCAAGTCTCCAATCTATGCACCTGCACAAACAATCAAACACTTGCACCCAACGCGATAAAGGGGTTGTCAATCCCTTCACGATCACTTGGAAATGTGAGATCTGATAGAGATAGATACAAAATATTTCTAAAACGTAAAATAAAATAAAAGCAAATAAAACTCAGTGAGGTATTTTTGGGTTTTTTGGTTTATAGATCTGAAAATATATGATAGAAAATAGACACGGGGGCCATAGGTTTCACTAGAGGCTTCTCTCTTGAAAGAAAATAGTACGGTGGGTGAACAAATTACTGTCGAACAATTGATAGAAAAGCGCAAAGTTATGACGATATTCAAGGCAATGATTATGAATATAGGCATCATGTCCGTGACAAGTAGACCGAAACGATTCTGCATCTACTACTATTACTCCACACATCGACCGACTCCTGCCTGCATCTAGAGTATTAAGTACAAGAGAACAGAGTAACGCTTTAAGTAAGATGACATGATGTAGAGGGATAAACTCAAGCAATATGACGAAAACCCCATCTTTTTAGCCTTGATGGCAACAATACAATACGTGCCTCGCTACCCCTACTATGTCACTGGGTGAGGACACCGCAAGATTGAGCCCAAAACTAAGCACCTCTCCCATTGCAAGAAATACCAATCTAGTTGGCCAAACCAAACCGATAATTCAAAGAGAAATACAAAGATATCAAATCATGCATATAAGAATTCAGAGAAGATTCAAATAATATTCATAGATAAACTGATCATAAATCAACAATTCATCGGATCTCGACAAACACACCGCAAAAGAATATTACACCGGATAGAACTCCAAGAACATCGAGGAGAACATTGTATTGAAGATCAAAGAGAGAGAAGAAGTCATCTAGCTACTAGCTATGGCCCCGTAGGTCTGTGGTAAACTACTCACGCTTCATCGGAAGGGCAATAGAGTTGATGTAGAGGCCCTCGATGATCGAATCCCCCTCCGACAGAGTACCAGAAAAGGCCTCCATATGGGATCTCACGAGGTCAGAGACCTCGGCGGCGGAAAAGTATTTTGGTGGACGCTTCTGGTGGTTTGGGAATATTTCTGAATTTATAGGCCAAAGATTAGGGTTGGAGGACTCCCGTGGGGCCCATAAGCCAGGGGCGCCCCCCTAGGGCGCGCCCTGAGGGCTTGTGGAGCCCTCGGGACTCCTCTGACTTCCTCTCCAAGTCCTACGTGTGTCTTCTGGTTCAAGAAAAATCATCGTAAAGTTTTATTCCGTTTGGACTCTGTTTGATATTCCTTTCCTGTAAAACTCAAAAAAAAAGGAAAAAAAACTGACACTGTGCTCTAGGTTAATAGGTTAGTCCCAAAAATAATATAAAATAGCATATATAATAGCATGGAACAATAAAAAATTATAGATACGTTGGAGATGTATCAGTCTCCTACCTTTTACACTTGTCCTTGTTGTCACCGCTCTCGATCCTCGCTTTCCCCTGGCAGTACCGGGGCACCACAGCCATAGCGATAGGGCATGCATCCCTCTCTAATGATAGCTTGGTGTGTTCGGTGCAACATCGTTCGGTGGTTTCCTAAGGAGGCGTGGCTTCGTCCATCACTAGTAGAAAAAGGGTCATCTGTCCCGGTTGGTAAGGGCCTTTTGTCCCGGTTGTTGAACCGGGACTAAAGGGTCGTTACTAATGCCCTAGCCCTTTAGTCCCGGTTCTTACACGAACCGGGACAGATGGGCCTCCACGTGGCCGCTGCGGCCAGCCCAGGCAGGAGGGCCTTTGGTCCCGGTTAGTGACACCAACCGGGACCAAAAGGCATCCACGCGTCAGCATTTCAGTGGCTGGGATTTTTGTTTTTTTTAAAGGGGGGAGGGTTTAGGGGGTAATTTAGGGTGTGTAAGCTAGCTAACAGAGAGAACTGTCCTCTCTTATTTCCGTGCTTGATTTACCAACGCTACTGCTACGCCTAAACATGGCTTAGATTAAAGTGAAGGCAACATGTGGTGCATGTCGAAAGTAATATTAATCCTAACTTGATCAAGTTTGGATTAGTACTACTTTCGACATGCACCACATGCTTGTTGCCTTCACTTCATTCCAGTCCATGTTCATTTCACCCACTGATATATAATAACTCTTCATGCCCGCATCATGCATCATCATAATAACAAGTCCTACTAATCATCATCATACAACTTCTACTCGTTATTAATAACAAGTCATACGATCATCATCCTCAAAGTCATCGAACCAACCCTACTTAATTGTTCTTAGCACATGATCATCAGTATTAGGTAGGACCTAAATACCCTCTTTAAGGTAAAATATCATAAAACAATATAGACCCCGCTCTCCATTATGGAGAATGGAGATCATCCTGTCTCTAATTTTTGCGCTTCGCTTCCTTTTGCTTCCAAGAACCTCCTTGCGACTGTCCATACATTTTTCCATTCTTTGATTTTCATGTCTCCACTTCTTTTAGAAATCCGGTATGGACAGTTGAGATTCGTAGGATGACCTGGTTGTATGTTCAAAACATCAAGGCTACCATTCCGATACATCAAATGAGGCACACAATCCTCTGAGATTATCTGTTGAAAAACATAGTAATAACTTCATAGTTAGCAATGATGTACTAGTTTTAGAAGTATGCAAAAGATGCACGGATGTCGTAATAGTAAGAAATCTTACCAGGGTATCTCCATAGTAGTTACCGTAGTTCAACACGTGCACTAGTGGCACGTATTGACCATAATGTGGAGGAGTTTTACAATAGATATTGTAATTTTCAAGATCAGTACAAAATCCGACCGGATGAGTTTTCTCCTTATAAGTTAACTCAGAGCCATCGGTGTAGTAGGTTCTATCTACCATGTTCCGCACATTGTTTGAACAATCAAAATAAGCTGTCAATGAAAATAAGCTATCAACTATTTTGAAATGAACAATATAAATTAGCTAATAACTATGTTTGAGAAACTCACATAGCGGTAGAATTGGAGGTGTATCAACAAGGACCCAAATGTCCATATTGTCTTGCTCGATGTCAGGATCACCAAGATCCATGGTGACAAGCATACCCTCATCAAAACCATACATCTTGCAAAATGCTTCCCAATTTTTGCAACCAAAATGGGTTACGCTCTCAGAATTATACAGATTTACTTCAAAATCTATATCATGATGGGTCCTTAGGTGAATTTTCTTTGTTTCCATACTTTCATGGTCTTCAAAACCCATCCTCTCCAAGACGTAGCGTCTTGCATGGCATGGGATAAGCTAGTCGAATTGTAAAAGATGAAAAGTACATGTTGAAATAGTTGAAGTCGTCCTTAATTACGAAAAAATAACACTTGTCGTCGTTGCGTACCGTTTCAACATCGAAGGTCTCCTCCAGCTTAATACTGAAGCGTCGATCTTCGTCCAGGTGAGGCCTGTCGCACAGACCTCGGTCGTCGTGGCACCAGTCGCACTCCCACGGGAGACTTTTGTCGTCCGAGTACGACATTTCCTATGTTCATAATTCAAATATTAAACGTCTACAATTAAATATATGTACTAAAAAACCTAAGTTGGATCATTATTATTCATCACGGGTTGACTATCGGTTTGTCGAGTCTTTCCTTGAAAACTCTCAGCTCACGTGGTGTATACATTCGACCGTTGGTGATGGTCGCTCCTCCATTTGTCCCCGAGTGCATTACACCAAAATGTCTAGCACACGGGAACGAAGGAGAAGCGACCCCCACGACAACAGTCGGGATTCTTCGTCCTCTCATATATATATGGTGGAACTCTCCCTCACTGATTCCTCTCAGACATTTGCGACCGTCGGTGATGGTAGCTCCTTCCTTTCGTTCCCGAGTGCATTACACCAAATTGTCTAGCACACGGGAACGAAGGAGAAGCTACCCCCACGACAACAGTCGGGATTCTTCGTCCTCTCATATATATGGTGGAGACTCAATAGACTTAAAGTCAACCCGAAATATCGTTTAATTATCTTTCTAAAACCGGTTCGTGGCTGGTCTCACCTCGAGGTCGGAGGGGGTCGGTGACGGGGACGGCGGCGGGGATGATGGAGGGGGGCTCCTAGATTTCTGCGAAAACAAAAACCCTATAAGCTATCAACTAATCATATGCATATATATGCCTTGCATAGTGCTCTCCAATTTTAGCATTCAAAGTAGGAGTAGTTTTCCAATTTGAGCATTCAATAAGCAAAATCAAATCACAAAATAAAGTAGTATTCAAATTAGGATGCATTCAATTATAAGCAAAACTACATCATCTCCATGCGTCCGTACATCGTCGAATATTATCACTAATACACCTCGAATACTATCATACATATCGCCAGTACAGCTAGAACCGTAGCGCCCGACGGGTATCGGCGCGGGCGGTGGACACCCAAAGGGAAGGAACCATCACAGGATCATAGCTCCAGTGAGATCCCTGAAGAACCTGTTGTCGAACCTGCCCTCCAACGCAACCATGTAGCGACGGACGTGCCGGTCCTCCTCGCTGACATGGTGACGTACCACCTCCGCGGTGTCCGGAAGCCTCGGCATCGTCACTGGCCCACGCGACCGCCACCAAACAAGGATCGGGTCAACGACGGGCTGGCTCCTCACTAACCTACGCCCCCTGGAAGGTAGCACCTCCCAAAACCAGCCCGACGGAGCCCAGTCCCGAACATGGCCCCTCTGATCAAGCCGGCCTCCTCCGCCGAGCCGACGACGAGGATGCGGGATTGGCATCGTCGACGACAATGCGGGAATAATTGCTTTAACTAAAAAAATAAACTAGTTCTATTAATTTTCTTGCTAAAAATAAACTACTTCTATATATAGTAAAATATAAGTAGTTTTATTAAATCAACTGGTTCAACTAGCTACTAAGCACTTACTATAAATAAAATAAAGTAGTACTTACTAAAAAACAAACTACTTCAACATATAGTAAAATAAAGTAGTTTTATTAAATAAACTAGTTCAACTACTAAGCACTTACTATAAATAAAATAAAGTAGTACTTACTAAAAATAAACTAATTCTATATATAGTAAAATAAAGTAGTTTTATTAAATCAACTAGTTCAACTACTAAGCGCTAACCTAAAATCAAGTAGTACTTACTAATTTTACTTTTTCCTCTACACTAACCTAAAATGCACTAACCTAAAATCGATATCTACTAAGAACCTAAATAAAAAATTAATACATATATAAACAAAAAAATGCTATGAACATTATATTCATACATACATAGCCACATCCATTCATCATATAGCTACCACATACATATACATTATATATATGAAAAAAATGCAATGAACAAAAAAATAATACACATTATGGAAAAAAAAGCACTGAACAGAGCCGTGGCGGCGGCTCACATCGGGGGCGGCCGGCGAGAGCGACGGCGGGGGCGGCG
>NC_057799.1:489257211-489258018 GCF_018294505.1 Triticum aestivum | reverse complement strand
GTCGCATCAACCGGGACCAACGCCACCTTTAGTCCTGGTTGATGCCACCAACCGGGACAAACGGCCTCTTTTCAGCAGCCCAAAGGGCGGGAAGCGGCGGCCTTTGGTCCCGGTTGGTGGCACCAACCGGGACTAAAGGGGTGGCATTGGTACCGGTTGGCGCCACAAACCGGTACCAATGCACACCTTTAGTCTCGGTTGGTGCCACCAACCGGGACCAAAGACCTTGTGCTGCTGTGCCCGCGTCGAAAGTTTAGTCCCACCTCGCTAGTTGAGAGGGGCGCGCAGTGGTTTATAAGCCCCACTGCCGCACCCCTCTCGAGCTCCTCTCCATTGCAGGCTTACGGGCCTAATTGTCACTGCTATGCCTGATGGGCTTACTGGGCCTTCTGCGGGCCTGAATCCTGGCCCATCGATGGGTTTCTAGTCGTATTCAGGCCATGGTGGCCCAGTAGGTGGCATATTTTTTCTTTTTTGCCTGTTATTTTGTTTTCTTTTTTGCTTTATTTGTTTTGTTTTGTTTCTACTTACAACAAAAAACTTATTTATTTTATTTTATTTTGTTTCTAATTACTTATTTATTTTACTTTATGATAATTCTTTTTGCTATTAAAGTTTCTATCAAAAAAGTTCTTTATGAAAATTCTTTTTGCTTTTAATGATTTTGAACAGAAAATACTTCGATAATTTTAGTTGCATCAATTTTATATGATTTTAGTTTCAATAATAATAGAGGTTTCTTATAATGTTTTGAACAGAAAATACTTTGTTAATTTTAGTTTCATAAATTTTATTAAAGTTTATTTT
>NC_057799.1:489240104-489256838 GCF_018294505.1 Triticum aestivum | reverse complement strand
CAAAGGGATTTCATTTTTTAAAACATAATTGAACTCCTGACTTTTTGTGTGTTCAAAATGCACCATTCAAAGCAACATCATCATTTTTCAATCCTTTCTGACTTCATTTGTCATTTTTCATGCATTTACTAATTATTTTGAGCTATAAGACCCTAAAATTGAAAAGCATTTCAAATGAACTGTGAAAAGGTTGAAAGTTGGCATGGTATCATCATTTCATCCACAGAGCATGTGCAAGAAAGTTGAGAGGGTTAAGGCAATAACTGGATGCACTTCGTGTACAAAACGGACAATCTCTTTCAAAGTATCAGGATTTCATACGGAAACTCGTCTGTTACAAAGGGATTTCATTTTTTAAAACTTATTTGAACTCCTGACTTTTTGTGTGTTCAAAATGCACCATTCAAAGCCACATCATCATTTTTCAATCCTTTCTGACTTCATTTGTTATTTTTCATGCATTTAGTAATTATTTTGAGCTATAAGACCCTAAAATTGAAAAGCATTTCAAATGAACTCTGAAAAGGTTGAAAGTTGGCATGGTATCATCATTTCATCCACATAGCATGTGCAAGAAAGTTGAGAGGGTTACGGCAAAAACTGGATGCGCTTCGTGTACAAAACGGATAATCTCTTTCAAATTATCAGGATTTCATATGGAAACTCATCTGTTACAAAGGGATTTCATTTTCTTGAACTTATTTGAACTCCAGACTTTTTGTGTGTTCAAAATGAACCATTCAAAGCAGAGACTGATTTTGAATGGTGCATATTCAATACACAAAAAGTCTGTAAAGATCGCCAACCCCAACATAAAAAAATGAGCATAGATGCACCTATAGAGAGAATTCAACCTAAATTCATAATAAATTTCTATGAATTTCAGAGAAATTCACTTTGAATTTAGGTCAAATTCCCTGTATAAGGGCATCTATTTTCATTTTGAGAGGAGCTCAACAAGGCAGAGAGGGACGGGCTTATAAACCGGTGTGAGCGCCCTTCGGTTGGCGAGGTGGGACTAAACTCTGACCGCAACGAGGACCAACCCTTTAGTCCCGGTTTGTGGCACAAACCGGGACTAATGGTCATGGGCCAGGGGCGAGGCGCATTGGTCCCGGTTCGTGCGTGGAACCGGGACCAAAAGGTCTAGACGAACCGGGACCAGTGGCCCACGTGGCCCGGCCGGCCCCCTGGGCTCACGAACCGGGACAGTTGCCTCCTTTGGTCCCGGTTCGTGAGCGAACCGGAATTAATGGTATTACTAGGGCCGAACCAATGCCCTATTTTCTACTAGTGCATGTTCGGTAGTCTCAATTGTCTAGTGTTAGAGCGTCTATTGCCGGACTTTGCAAATTAGGCCCCTCAAACGCCCGTGGACGTGACCGAGCGTGTCCGCGGATAGTGACCAGTCACGCCTCAAATTAGCCACTCTGCATCCGAGTCTCTCATGTTTCAACCCCTAGTTCCATACAAAGCATGCAAAAGAAATACTGCGTACTACATACTACGTACTACCCTAGCTAATCTTCATCGCCGGAGATGTCAATTACGACGGTGTCGGGCGCAGGCTGGATGGGTGGGTAGGGGGGTGGCTCTGAGTCACCCTCCTCCTGCTCGACCTCATCCATGTAACGAGCCTCTCCGCCTCCTCCACGACCTCCATCTCCTGCCGGCGACGGTGTATGGCCTCTGCAGCCAAGTCCGAGCGGAGGGAATCGAGGATGGCCTGCTGCTCCGTCTGCAGATCTGCGTACCCCACGCCCTCCTCCTCCTCCTCCTCTGGTTTCACTGCATCCGGAGGTAGCCCCGTGGCGATCCGGGCTTCGCGCCTTGCCAGGATCTACTCAAGGAGCTCGATCCAGTGCTCCGGTGTTAGAAATAAGTGGCCCCTCACCCGGCGGCATGGGGGCATGGCTACTCGGCGGACGGGGGGAGTGGAAAGTGGCGGTGGCGGCGGACATGCAGAGAAAAATATGGATGGTAGGGTTTCGGTGCCGCCGGTCGACTTAAATAGCCGGGCTAGGCACTATGCGGCCCGCAGGAGCGGCGCTACGCAGCGACATCGGTTCGACGGAGGAGACGAGCTACGGACCGCTGGATTTTCGGGCTTTTTCGCGTGGGACCCCGCCGCCAGTCCGACGTGGCGGACGCCCCGTTATCCGCCCCATATTTGGGCTGGATATGAGGCGTGTCGGTCAGTCCGGACGTTTGAGGCCCGTTTGAGCCGCCCATCTAGGTAAGATTTCCGTGACTGGTTAATGACCAGGCGGGCCGTCCGGGCGTTTGAGGCCGGTTTGGGATGCCCAGGTGTAGATGCGCTTAGGGTCTAGCTTTTCATGCATTCTCGCTCAACATTGAGTTGGTAGTGTTAGTGTTACTATTTCGGATGTCGTTTTTATTTTGTCCTGCTTTGCAGGAGGTTCTTCTCACTTCCTTGTATCGGTTCAATCGTTTTTGCTTTATACAGGGGAGAAATCTTGTTTCATGGAAATTCTGCGACCTCAGTTCTTTTTTTTCCGTAGGGGCTGTGTGAGTATGTGCATATTTACATCTGCATTGTACAATGCCCTTTTCAAAATATAAATGAAAGAGCCAGTCCACTTGCAGGAGGACACCGGCCGGAAGAGCTAGCTAGGCATGAGATGACGCACCGAATGTCGTGTGCTCCTGTTGCTTCACTTCTCCCCCAAAGATACACCCGAACCAATTGCAGAATACCATACCGTCCACCCAAAATAAACAAAGATCCGAGAATGTATCGCCATCGAAGCAAAAGCGTCGATGGGCATCTATTCTATCCACTTGCGCTGTTCTTTGTGTATTCCCAAAGTCTAACAGTGCGCCCTCCCAGGTGCAACGCCGCCTGATCCGGGCATCGCCATCATCATCATCATCATCTGCCACACGAGTACGCGTGTCGACTGTTCAAAGCTCCAACCAAAGGACCAAGCTAGGCTACCCCAAGTTTAACTCCGCTGAACCAGCTGAGCAGCTCGACGAACAGACATGAAATTAAGGATCTGTTGTATGGTGAGATCGAGTTTGTTGCTGCGCACGTGAATATTGTGTGCATGTGTGGATTGTGATCTTGACAACAGCTCCAATAGAGGGCGTGATCTAGCGCTAGCAATCACTAGCTTTCATTTTTGCGTGCGAAGAAAGGGCGTGCGTATCACACCGAGGACCACCGGCGGGGCTGTAGCTAGCTAGATAATATTGCTGCACAATGCTATTGCCATGGCTGCAGTGTGGGTGTGGCAAATAAGGAATAGACAGGGGACCGGGGCTTACCAGAACAGCCTATGTGTGCATGCTTCGCCAGGTTAATGAGCTTGCTAGCTGCTGATAACATTGTTTTTCTGAAACTTGCTTGCAGCTACGGTTTCATTCGTCGCTGTCATCAGTCTCGTCTGATGTGGACTTGACATTTCAGGTTTGCGCGCCTTTCTATTTCAGGTTCAAGCTAATTTTTGAACTAGTTATGTGCCGAACATGCGATTAGATATAGCTACCTAGGCCCCATATTCATGCTTGGCGACACCAAAGCAAGACGACCTTTTGTTTCTGGAGAAGAGAAGGCCACCAAGCATGCATGCACATATGCCATGTGGGGCCCTTGTAGCAGCCGGTCAGCTCCGAACAAAAGATAAAGCGGGGATTAACTAATGATGAGGTCGAGCCCACGCCGGACCACACCGGCCGCCTCTGCCTGCACGCGGCTGCACCTGCACCGCCACTCACTCAGGCCGCCCCCTCGCCCACGGCTAAGCCATATTTCTACCGGGACCTGCTTACTTATTACTACTTCTAACCCTTATTCTGGTGTACTTTGCATGTAGGAGTGGCGCCGCTTGTATATATTACCTCTGTTCCGAAAAATATGTCGCTGGTGAGTTCAATTTACACTCCCCCAACGACATATATTTAGGAACGGATGGAGTATTTTGTAAACACTACTCGATCAGATGCCTTGCACAATCCTGCACCTATTGTCGTTTATACTACTTCCTCCATTCTTAAATACTTGTCTTTCTAGGCATTTCAAATGACTATCACATACGGATGTATGTAGACATATTTTAAAGTGTAGATCCACTCATTTTACTCCGTATGTAGTCACTTGTTGAAATGCCTAGAAAGACAAGTATTTAGGAACGGAGGAAGGAGTATGGACGAGAGGGAAATCCATGGTACACGATTGACGGCCCGGGAATGGGTATAGATCATTTATATATAGCTACGCTGCTCCCAGATGGGATGTTACGTGCCCTCAAAGGCTTAACATGCCCATACACGTGTCCCACTTTTAGCAAGGATGAGCATGGTGTGATGTATTTCGCTTCTGTGGCACTGCATTTCCATTTGGAGGAAGGTCCCCGTCGGAGATATACTTGGGTCGGTCGAGAAGTAGGGTCCAACCGGCTGATCCGAGAGCGACCACACATCGAGGTGATCCAGCAGAGAGCTGCCATGGTTTGTTAACACACTGTGCGCAGACAGTTAGCTGGCCATATATTTGGTGTGTTTTTTGGTCTTGCTGGGGGCATATATCTGTGTTCACGTCCAACTTCGATGTTTTCCAGTTTACACTAGTCTATTATAACTCCTCATGCATTTTTTTCAGTGTACACGATGTATAACGATGGAATGCAAATTATGTGCAAGAGCAAGTACTCCATGAGGGACAGCAGTAGTTGCCTCAGACCCCGGTCCATGCATGCATGATTGCATAATTCCAACTTGCGCCATGCATCTGCTCCTCGATCGGCAAAGCGCATGCAACAGGATGTGTTTGGTCCCAATATTGCACCGCCCATGATAACCATAACCATAATTACTTGCTTTCAGTTTCAGGGCCACACAAAGCCAAATGCACGTTTCACGTAAGGTGTAACCGTATGGAGTACCACCATTATCGATCCATCAATCCATCACCGACGGGTTGAAGGATCGGAGCAGCAGCACCTTTACATCGTTACATGCATGCATCCTCCCTGCCTCCGCGCATTTGAGTAGAAAGGTGGCAGCCGGTGCCCGACCATCATTCCAGCCTCGCTCTGAATAGCCACCTTTCTACTTATAGTCTATAGATGAACCGAGTTAAGGAAGTGGAGTCCGTGGCACCCTTTCGGTCTCGGCTGGAGCTCATCGGAGGGCGGAGGAGACGCGGCCGGCCGGGGGCGATAGATCGGTCGCTGGAGGAGGCCGGCGTCGCTGTCGTGGGCGGGTGGGGGGAGGTGGCGGTTACGGCGAAGAAGGCCAATAGAAAACGAGGGTGAGAGGGAGATCGTGGCAGATCTCGCCGTCGCTGTCTCGCCGCGTCGCTCCTGGATTGCAGCCAGCCTTGGCCCGCAATCCATCCGCGCTCTCCGGCCACCCACCGGGGCAAGCAGGCCACCAGTGTATATATATAGCCCGGCTTGTCCCTCCCCTCCATCGATCGACCCGACCATCCGGCGAAAGCCAGCGAAGGAGGAGTAGCTAGCTCAAGTTGCACGCTAGCTAGCTCCTGGCTTCCATCGGAGACTGAAGGCCAGCTCGAGTCTAGCTGCTGCGAGGTAGCAGCCGCGCCCGCGCGCAGGAGAGGAGGGCGGGCCAGCTAGGGAGTAAGTAAGATAGTTAACCAGCATCCATTTACCTCGTGGTTTCTTCTTCTCTTCTGCTTCGCCGTGCGTCCTACCCAGATACCCTTACTGTGCATGCTGAAGTTTCTGACCGGAGCGTGCTTCGTGGGTCAGGGGTTCGCTTGCTTCGAGGTGTTTGTCGGAGAAGAAGACAGGGAGGCAGGCAGGGAAAGGTTTGCCCTGCCCCTGCCCTGCAGCAAAAGCAGCGCTTGGCTGAACTCCGCACGCGCGTACGTAGGCGTGGTGAAGCACTGGTACGTTCTTCCTCGCCATAAATTCTTCACTGTAAGCGTGCAAGTGTGCTTGTCTCTCTTGATTGATCGTATGTGTAGACAGTTAGATATAATATACATGTTGGTGAATCGTGTGAGTATGTTCTCTCCTCCACATCCACATGAGAAATTTAATTAGTTTTGACTTGCGATCTACTGCTTCTGGGATGCACTCATTAAATTTAGCTTCGTCCGCACAAAAGAAAACCAACAATAGAAAAAATATGGGGCTCAATCATATGGCCCGGCAATCCTACATACGAAGAAAGTATTGTACTTTCTGCCATGAGTTCGTAATTGCTCATATTTTTATGTCTCTCTTTTAGCTCCAGTTCAAAGGAGCTATTATTAAAACCTAAATTACTTTTCTATATCTTTGAAAAAATCCCCATCCTTTATATAGAGCAGAAGTTACCTCCATCTTTTTACTAAATGGCCTAACGATGTATAGTTGTATGTATAATTTAGCAAAATCTGCACTTTTAACCATTGGAATAACCTAGGTTGAACCCCACACATAGCAAAGCTAGGCATCGAAACAAAAGTTCATGAAAATTGTCCTAGAACATGTTTAATTTGTACATTCGACAATTCAACTTGGTTTGCCTAGAATTAAGCAAGCATTTGATGTCCTTGCACCAATGTAGAGTATGCTATCACTTTTTCAGCTAGGCCTCTAGCTTCACCACGTTTTATATAGAAGTCCACAGAGTTACGATGAGTACGAATACACCTTCATGAAGTTTTAAGTAAACAAAGGCCATGGAAATTGCCATAGAGATGAGAAAGTGAATATTAGGAAACATGCAATTTGATAATCATGCACTTGACAAATTCATTTCATTGCAATAAAATGGTTGTCAATTCAACCTAGCTAGTTTGCATAGAATTAAACATCTTTTATAAGACTGATTTTTGGAGTAAGCTACCACTTTCTTAGCAAGGCCTCAAATTTCACCATTTTTATAGAAAGGTATATACGCAAAGTTGTGTCGACTAAGAATGTGAATATACCTTCATGAAATTAGAAATATAACGACTAATGTTACATGCTTACATATGAATATCACTAGTAATTCTAATTTGCTTCAAATAATTGAAAATCTGCCTTTCAACTTTTTTGAATCCCAATTATATTTATTTAGAAACACCTAATACAACATAAACGCACACACACATGCACACCAGTAAGCCTCTAGTCCCACACACACTCACACAATATCTACTAAAGATTGAAACCATGGGGCCCCATGATCAACACATGTACTTCGCTGTTGACGGGAACATCATCTCACTCTCACGCTGAAATAAGAATTCACATAAATGGGACGGCGAAGCATCAAACCTAGGAGTAATCCATCATGGGCATTGGGTTACAATCACCCTCCAAAAATTGCACCAGTTCTTTTGTAGGTTTTATATGAAGTGATTAGAAATGCGTTGATCTAAAAGGGTTACAAAGTTGATTGACAAATGTAGAGCTGCATATTATAATCCCAATAGCAACAAATTCTACTCCCGCTGTTTTTGCATACAAGACCACTATCCCATTTTTCAGATAGCAAGAAAATCAAGCCAACTAATAAATAACACGATTAATTCAATTGTATGGAAAATTAAACCTCCATGTTCCGGGCTAATTAAACATGTTGCATGTGGTGTCTCTTTCTCTATGGCAACCTGCAATATTTGCATAAATAGGCACTATCATACGAGGCAAAAATCTGATCAATTCTTCTCATGAAGAGATAGTGGGCTTGTATATTTTTTGTAATTGCCTTGTATTAATACCAGAGGGAGTATAAGATGGTCGCATGTGCATGGAGATGGAGTGACCATAATTAATAATCAGATTCATGATTCAAGAATGTTTTTGTTTATCAGGCAGAAGTGTCAACTGTCAACTAACTTGCTTCTAGTACCTATATTATTTTCATCAGTGGAAGAAGATGAATGCTTTCTCCCATGTCCCCCCTGGTTTCCGTTTCCACCCCACTGATGAGGAGCTGGTGGATTACTACCTGAGGAAGAAGGTGCAATTGAAGAGGATTGGCTTAGACATTATAAAAGACGTTGATTTGTACAAAATCGAACCTTGGGATCTACAAGGTAATCACAAGCCACAACTCCACTCATTCATGTTGTGTACTCCATAAGTGACTCAACTTTGTACAAAATGGTACAAAGTTGAGTCACTTATTTTTGGATGGAGGGAGTACAGTATAACCAAAGAAGCTTTCCTATGCGCGCGCGTAACCTTCCAATACACTACTCTAGCATGATTAGCAGAAGCATGACATACTAATCCATGCATCAAATTCAGTTTTTGTACGTACTAACCATACCTCAAACGATGCTCAAACAGAACGATGCAAGATCGGAACGGAAGACCAGAACGACTGGTTCTTCTTCAGCCACAAGGACAAGAAGTATCCCACCGGCACTCGCACTAACAGAGCAACTACTGCTGGTTTCTGGAAGGCTACCGGCCGGGACAAGCCGATCTACGTGAAGCACTGCCTCGTGGGGATGAGGAAGACGCTGGTTTTCTACAAGGGCCGGGCTCCCAATGGGCAGAAGTTGGATTGGATCATGCACGAGTATCGCCTGGAGACCAACGAAAATGGAGCTCCCCACGTACGTAAGCTAAGCTGGCAAGCTCCCAAAATGTGCATGCTAGGAGTAATAATTATTAGCGTCATTCATGACCACTCCATCCCTAACGAAAATGTTAATTTGGTTGTACGTTTGGTGTTCGATTCAGGACGAAGGATGGGTGGTCTGCAAGGTGTTCAAGAAGCGAGTTGCGACGGTGCAGAGAATGGCCACCGCCGACTCGCCCTTCTGGTTCAATCACGACCATGCGGCGTTCATGGCGCCTCACGTCGACTCGCAGAGGCAGGCAGTGCACCACCTCCAGAACGCGGCGTACCATCATGGACACCACCAGAGCTACCACCACCCGTGCAAGGTAGAGCTGGAGTACCATCAGCTCCTTCCTCAGGAGCCGGCAAGCTTCATGCAGCTCCCGCAGCTAGGGATGCCCGGGCTTCCGGACCTGATCGGCGCCGTAGCTGCCAGTCTCCAGCCGTGCAACCAGACACACGACGGCCAAACTTCTCGGCAGCCTGAGATCGAGCCGGTTTATGTGACGGACGCATCCGCCGGAGAGTGGAGGGATCTTGACAAATTCATGGCGTCCCAACTCAGCCACGACGGCTCAACTCCGAAGGAGTCCAGCGGCTACGCCAATCCCGCGCTGTCGTTTCAGTCTGAGGGGAAGCACGAAGAGGCCTTGGATTACGTGTCGGCATCTGCCTCCAGCGGAGGGGACAATGGTTTGTGGAAATAACGTACGGCATATACAAACACAGATACGAAAAGATACACACTAACGCACATCACTGTATAAAGCTTAAAAATATTGTGGTGTGAGATGATTAATGTACGTAAACATAGCTAGCCGTGCTATTGATTAAGCTCTCTATATATGTATACTAATAAAGTATAGCCAAATTGGTTGTACTTACATGCACAATTTGGAGGGTGTAATGCCTAGGCGATTGTAACAGCATTAGCTGCTCATGCTGTATAGTACTCCCAAAATGGCTACTATATGGTCGGTGCCATGCATAGCTAGTGGTTATACGCTTTCCAATTCAAGTGATGTCGTATAATTTTGTGAGTAATTTCCTGATGCTAGACACTGCAGTGTATCGATATTCTTTACAGTTGTAGTGCTAATAAAACCTATCTATATTGATCTTATATGTCAACAACATATAATCTGGGTCACACACAAATAAGATATAGAGGATTTTGTGCAGCGTATTGCATATGCAGCTCCAATCCCAGCCCTGCATTAGGCATGTGGGCAGGGACGCAGAAAGCTCTTTTTACCGGTGCAGGGAGCTACCGGCGAACCATCCACCGTTCACATGCTTTACGATCTGTGTTTAAGTGGGACCCATTCATCTGTATAACCATGTATTGTGGCAGTTAATCTTTTGTATATAGTCAAATCAATGTCAAATTAATAGGGCCCATGTCAGGAGAAGTACTTTTTGCAGTGGGAGGTACGCATGCATGCAACATCTCTCCTCTCTCTCAAACAAACCCGTCCATTTTATTTTTGTTTACATTTTTCGATGGCCAATAATTTTTACAGCATTGTTCTATTATTTAAAATTTTCATACATTCAAATTCTTGAACATAAGATCTTTAGAATGAGATCAATCTTGAGTATATTTAAACTAGTTTAATTTTTACTATTTCAATCATATCAAAATATTAATTTCACTCATTTCAAATTACAATTTTCAAAATGATTGAAATCAGTTATTGAAATGATTGAAATCAGTTATTGAAATGATTGAAACCACTTTTCTGAATATAGTTTTCTTTGTCAGTTTCATATTCCAGCTTGCGAAACTGTTTCTTCAATGGAGTAACTGTGATGTGTTTTTTTTTCAAAACTAGTGCAATCTATCTTTTGTAATGAGTGTAATCAGTTTTTTGAAACAAGTGAAATATAGTATTTCAATTGAGCGACTGTAATGTGCTTTCTGAAACGAGTGAAATGAGTGTAATACGTTTTATGAAATACTTATTTTGGAAACTAGCGAAATGAGTGTAATACGTTTTCTGAAAATGAGTGTAATGTGTTTTCTGAAACTAGTGAAATGGGTGAAATCTATATTTTGTAAATGAGTGCAGTGTGTTTTCTGAAATGAGTGAAATAAGTTATTTCAATTAGAGTGAAATAAAACCAATTTTTGCCGTGAAACTAACTTTTCAGTGTTTGAAACTGATATTTTTTATGAGTGAAATACCTTTCTATATATTTCGTAAATTCGCACTGAGATTAGTATTGCAAATGATAGTAATGTGTTTTCTGAAATGTGTGAAATCTATTTTTGATACGAGTGAAATGGTTTTTTAACTGAGTGAGTGTAATATGTTTTTCTGAAATTAGTTTCTTGAAACGATGAAATAGAGTTTTGAAATCTATATTTTTTGATGAGTGAAATCAATTCTCTATGGGTGAATCTAATGTGTTTTGTAAATGAGTGAAATATGTATTCTGGATTAGTGAAATAGTTTGTTTGGAGTGAGTAAAATCTATTTATTGAAATGAGTGAAATAGTTTATTGAAATGAGTCAAATAGTTTTTTGAATGAGTGATATCAGTTTTCTGAAACTCGTTTGAAATATACTCAAGTTTGGTCTTGTTTTACAGATCTTAGCGTCAGGAATTCAAATATATAAAATATTTCACAAATAGAAATTTGGTTCATAAGTTATTAGCCATTCGAAATGTGACCATGAAATAAAATACAACTAGTTTGTTTGGGGAGAGAGAACACTTTAGAATGCATGCAGCGATCCACACCCACTCTCACCTGCAAAAAGCTGCACACTAGTGGGCTCCGCTTGTGTATTTCAGTGGTATAATAATTTACATATTTATACTTGTTAGACTGCATGAATCTTGATAAAACCGACGGATGGTGCATTGCACACCGGTACATCTCGGCACCGGTAAAAAAACTTTTTCGGGCAAGGACGGAGCCAGGAATTGAGAATAGGGGGGCTAGAACAAGAATGACCAAAATCCTAGAAGACGTTGCATGCTAAATATTATAAACTATATATAGTTCAAATCTGCTCATTGTTTTGCGAAACAAATGAAAAGTACATATCTACTAGCTTCAAGTCGGCCTTTTATGATTATGAAGATCAAAGGTCTCAATAATTATGAAACTTACGCATTGATCAACTTCAGGTCGCATGGTTGCTTATTCGTCTCTTCTTAATAATGTATTCAGAACTGACTAATCTTACAAGCCGTCGCTCCATAGATTTGTTCCTAGTATATCTATAGTTGTAAAAGGCACAGACTAATCTAATGTCGATGAAAACAGTTTCAAAAAAAGAGTATTGAAAATAACACTCCTTTTCCTCATCTTGCCGATGATGATTTGCACTGTATCGCGGGCCGGCAATGCTCCCGTGGCCCACTGATCACCGCCCGCCCGTTCCCTTCCTATGCCACGCGTCGCCCTTGTGGCAGCACTGCAGAATGTGGGAGGCGTCGAATGGATCATAGCACGCGGTAGGCAACCAAGGATTAGCTACCTCAACCGTGCGTAGGTTTTTTTAGGGATGAACCGTGCGTAGGTATGTGCGTGATGCTATTTAGCCTAGCTCATTTGTCTTAGGCCTTCTTCTTTTCATTTACTAAATTTAGGGCTTTGGCCAGCAATCGATAACCACTAGTACAAAACAGGGCTTTGGTCACAGGGCAGTATTCACATTAGTCCCGGTTCAGTCACGAACCGGGACTAATGTGAGCATTCGTCCCGGTTCGTGCGGCTAAGGCATTAGTCCCGGTTCACCTGGGCCCTTTAGTCCCGGTTGGTACCACGAACCGGGACTAAAGGGTGTGATGCCCATTAGTCCCGGTTGGTGGCACCAACCGGTACTAATGGGCTTTGAGGCATTACTACCGGTTCATGGCACGAACCGGTACTAAAGGTCCCATTTTCAAACTCTACCCCCCCGACCGCCTTTTCAGTTTTAGCAAAAACAAAAGAAAATGATGGAAATGTCAAAAAAATAAAATACGATATGTGGTATGTGGTCTAGTTGTCTGGAAAATTAACAAATATGAATTTCGACTTTATTTGCAAAATCTCTCTGGAATTTCTTAAAATGGGCATAACTTTTGCATACGAACTCGGATGAAAAAGTTTTTTATATGAAAAATCATCTACTCGAAAAGTTACATCCGAACTTAACCAGGGGAACCCCATTAAACATTTTCAAAATCCTCAAAAACCTAACAGAAAAAAAGATACGGGGCTTTTAAGATCTGGAGAGGCAAAAAAATTCAAAAAAATTCAAATTGTGGTCAAACTGTGGTCAAACAATGGTCAAACTAGTTATTCTAGAATATTAGTGTTACTAAATAATTATTTCAGTTTTTCTGAATTTTGGTCAAATCTGGTCAAACTGTGGTCAAACAATGGTCAAACTAATTATTCCAGAAATATTAGTGTTACTAAATAATTATTGTTTTTTAAAACAATTGTTTCAAACTCAAACAGTGAAATGTGTCACTTCATGCTCAAGCTAAATTCCTGAGGGTTAATAGAATTGACATCTTACTATTGTCAGGAAAACAACAAGTGCAGACTTGGAAACGAGGGAGAATAGAACCCGGAAGTTAAGCGTGCTCAGGATGGAGTAGTGAGAGGATGCGTGACCGTCCAGGAAGTTAGATGATTTGGAATGATGAGGGGTGATTAGAGATTAGAGGATAAATTGAGCAGTGATGAGGGGTGGTGATTAGAGATTAGAGGTTAAAATAATTCAGAAATTTGAAAATAAAAAAAAATAAAAATTCGCAAAAAAAAATTTCAAAAAAAATATCATAAAATTTAAACACCAACCGGGACTAAAGGTGGAGCTCCAGGCTGCGTCCACGTGGACGACCTTTAGTCCCGGTTCGTGTAAGAACCGGGACTAAAGGGGGGAGGCATTAGTAACGACCCTTTAGTCCCGGTTCAAAAACCGGGACTAAAGCCCCTTACCAACCGGGACAAAAGCCTCATTTTCCACTAGTGAACCTTTACTTTTGAAGGCCGAGCAACTAATAGAGACGCCGATAGGTTAGCCAATTTTTCTAATTCTCTTGATCAAGAACGACATGTTTGGATGGTCCATCCCCATGATCCTTTTGTAATCCCACTCCATGTGAATTTTGAGCAATAAAACTTGGTGATACCCTAAAAAAACATGGGATGGATGCTTCACATTAGCTTACACACGAACCCCCCCAGGGGGTGGGGCGCCTCTATCACGACGACTATATCTGGCTTATAGCGCAGTAGGAACTCTCGCTGCAAGAGTCTATAGTGACGGGCCAATCCATTAGCACACACTTAAAAGAAGCAGTGAAGAAAAATGGTGCACAGCGGGATTTCATCGATGGTCCACTGGATGCTTGGTAGCTCAACTAGCCTCACTCGGCTCGCTCGGGTTGGTGATGAAGTACTAGGACGCGACCTACTTTAGGCGAAATGAGCCGGGTTTTCACTAGTTTTTTCAGGATTTATTGTTTTGTTTTTCTTTTGTATTTTCACCGGGTTTCCTTTGTTTTCACTTATTTTTTTATTTTCTTTCTTATTTCATTGTTTTTCGTCGGTTTTCTTTACTTGTTTCTTCATTTTCATTGGGTTTTTTATTTTCTTTATTTTTTCTTCGTCTTTCTTCGGTGTGGTTTCTCTCCTTCTCGTTTTTGATCCGTTTTATTACTTTTCGCTCGGGTTTCATTGTTTTTCTATACACATTTTGGTATATATCCAATACATTTTTCTAATACATGCTTAATATTTTCCCAATGCTTGATTAATATTTTCAAGTATCAGATTAACATTTTCTGAATACATGGTCAACACTTTTTCTATACACATTTAACATTTTATCAAATATTTGATTAAAAAATTTAAATACAACTTTAACATTTTTTTAATATAGAGTTAACATTTATTCTATACACATTTAACATTCTTCAAATGCTTTTTAACATTTTTGAAATACTTTTAAATAAAATTCTACACATTTAATATTTTTCAAATACAAGTTCAAATTTTTTAATACATGTTAAATATTTCTCTATGCACATTTAACATTATTCAAATACAAGTTTAAACTTTTTTAATACATGGTCAACAATTTTTATACACATTTAACATTTTTCAAACAGAAGTTTAACCTTTTTTCTATACACATATAAATTTTTTCAAATACAAGTTTATTTTTTTAATACATTGTAAATATTTTTTCAATAGACATTTAACATTTTTCAAATACAAGTTTAACATTTTTTGAATACATGGTCAACATTTTTCTATACACATTGAAAAAAACTACAAATAGAAGTTTAACATTTTCTCAATATATTGTGAAAAAAACTATACACATTTAACATTTTTCAAATAAAAGTTTATAATTGATTAATATATCATAAACATTCGTTCTATACACATTTAACATTTTTCAAATGCTTGATTAACATTTTTCAAATGCTTGGTTAACATTTTTCAAATACTTGGTTATCTTTTTTTTCTAAAGCTTGATTCACAATTTATAAATATATGATCAAACTTTTCAGACACACTGTATATATTTTTTGTTTAGATGGCGAATTTCTATACACATTTAAAAAATTCAAAACATTATGTAAAGTATATTTTTGTAATATATAAGCTTCGAATTTTATTGTACACAAAAGTGAAAAAATAAATCAATAAACAAAAGAAAAACACATGAAAAATAAAGAAAAAAACGAGGCTGTGGCCTCTATCGTACATGAGCAATCCCATCTCGAGCTGCCTTGACGCGTCGCCGTATGCGAGACATAGGGGTGTCCTCATCAAGAAAATAAAAAGCGAGACATAGGACCGGGAACCATCGCGCGAAAGGGAGTTCAGATGGCCCGGCCAAGACGCACGGGATGCCACAGCCTCGTTTTTTTTTCTATTTTCTGTTTTCGTTTTTTACTTTATTTTTTACTCTTGTTTATACTTTCGAATATTCTAAACATATATACTACGAAAAACTTCTACACAAAACATTTGAAAGTGTTAAACAAACATTTGAAAATTGTTAAATGTGTATAGAGAAAATGTTCATCACGTATACGAAAAATATAAAAAAATACAATGACTACGAAAAATTATCATGTATTGCAAAAATATTTAATCAACCATTTGAAAAAAAATGTTATACAAGGATTTGAAAAATGTTAATCAAATATTTAAAAATTGTTAAAGGTGTATAGAATAAATGTTGACCTTCCATTAAAAATGATATAAGAATTAGATCATGTATATAGAAATGTTTAATCAATCATTTCAAAAAATGTTGAACAATTATTTCAAAAACTTTAATGAAGCATTTGAAAAAACTAAAATGTGTACCGAAAAATGTTAATCATGTGTTAAAAATGATGTAAAACAATTTATCATGTATTTAAAAATGTTAATCAACAATTTGAAAAAAGTGTTGACCAAGTATTTGAATTTTTTTATCAAACATTTGAAAATTGTTAAATGTGTATATAAAATGTTGACCATTTACTAAAAAATGTTAATCTCGTACTACAAAAATGTTCATCAAGCATTTCAAAAAATCTTAAAATGTATAGAATAAACGTTAATCATATATTCAAAAACTATTAGTATCTGAAAATATTAATCAAGCATTTGGAAAAGGTTAAAAATGTATATGGGAAAAATGTTGACCATGTATTCGAAAAATGTTAAATTTATATTTAAAAGATGTTAAATGTCTATTAGAAAAATGAATTAGATACATACCCATTAGAAAGGAAAATAGAATAGATGAAAAATGAGAAAGAAAGAAAAAAACACCAAAGAAAATGCAAGGAAAGAAAAAAAGGCATTGAAAACTGAGAAATAAACAAAGGAAACCGAGGAGAAACAAAGAAAAAAGAAAGAAAAGAAGAAAGTAGTGAAAGCAGAGAAGAAACAACGAAACCCGGTGAAAAAACAACGTAAAGAAAGAAAGAAGTGAAAACCGAGTATGAAACAAAGAGAAACGGTTAAAAATAAATAAAAACAAAAAAACCAAAGAAACTAGTTATGAAACAAAGAAAATTGAAAAGAACCTAAAAACCAAGCAAAACTAGCGACTGAAGCGCAACGAGCGAGCGAACTCCTTGAAAAATCATGTGAATGAAAAAAAACACGAAACAGGGCCGGCCCAATAGCTAGGTCGCAAGGTAGAGAGCTTCATCGACAGAGAAGGA
>NC_057799.1:489238217-489239889 GCF_018294505.1 Triticum aestivum | reverse complement strand
CCCCCTCCCACACACGCCGTCCCTTCAAATCGTCCCTGCATGTGGGTCAAGTCAACTAGCTGGAAAAACGGATGCGATGTCCAATGGGTCCAGCTGATGCATAGATTATCGTGGTCACATTCTAGTTTAGAAACGAAGTGCATGGTAGTAGTAGAAAAGTTACTTTGGCGGACATGCTCTAGTGAGCCCTATATTTTGAATAGTGTCAAAATGGTATTTTGAAGTTTTACAAAATTCTGAAAAAAATTCAACATGTTTAAATATATGGATGTATATTACACATGCGCAAATTTTAATGCTGAAATAAGTAACCATGTGAGTTATACAAAATTGACAAACATATAAATAACAGAAAAACCGAAGAAACTAGTTAGGAAACAAAGAAAACCTTAAAAACCAAGCAAAACTAGCGAATGAAGCGCAACGAATAAGCGAACTCCATAAAAAATCTTGCGAACGAAAAAACATGAAACAGGGCCAGCCCAATAGCTAGTTCGCAGAGTAGAGAGCTTCGTCGATACAGAAGAAAGTCTCATGTGAAGCGAGATATAGTCGCCGTGAACGTGGGGGTGGGGGAGGGCGAATAGGTACCTAATCTCCCCTACAAAATTGACAATGCCTAGTCGCTAGTTAATGGTGACAAAATCGTTAGGGGGGGCCCGCCCCTTGAAACGTCCCTGCATGTGGGTCAAGTCAACTAGCTGGAAAAACTAATGCAATGTCTAGTGGGTCTAGCTGGTGCATAGACTATCGTGGTCACATTCTAGTTTAGCAATGAAGTGCATGGCAGTAGTAAAAATGTTACGTTGGAGAGGACGAGCTCAGGTGAGCCTATATTTTGAATAGTGTCAAAATGGTATTTTGAAGTTTAAAAAACTGAAAAAATTCAACATGTTTAAATATATGGATGTATATTACACATTTGCAGATGTTAATGCTGAATAAGTAACCATGTGAGTTACACAAAATTGAAAAAAAAATAAAAACAGAAAAAGGAAGAAACTAGTTAGGAAATAAAGAAAATCGGAAAAAATTCAAAACTACCGAATGAAGCGCAATGAGCGAGCGAACTCCACCAAAAATCTTGCGAATGAAAAAAAACATGAATCAGGGCCGTCCGAATTGCAAGTTCGCGGAGTAGAGAGCTTCATTGATTCAGAAGGAAGTCTCACGTGAAAAATGGTGTATTGAAGTTTCAAAAAATTCTAAAAAAATTCAACATGTTTAAATATATGGATGTATAATACACATGTGCACATTTTAATGCTGAAATAAGTAACCATGTGAGTTACACAAAATTGACAAATAAATAAAAACAGAAAAACCGAGAAACTAGTTAGGAAACAAAGAAAACTGGAAAAACCAAGCAAAACTAGCGAATGAAACACAATGAGTGATCGAACTCCATGAAAAATCTTGCGGATGAAAAAAACACGAAACAGGGCCGACCCTATAGCTAGTTCGCTGAGTAGGCGCCAACGTCATCTCCGACAACTGGGTTTTTCGGCACAAACTCCTCCCGGATGGCTCTCTCGACAGGTGCAAGGCTCGTTGGGTCGTTCGAGGATTTGCACAACGTGCCGATGTTGACTTCTTGGAGACTTTCTCTCCCGTTGTCAAACCCGCCACGATCTGTGTTGTCGGCCCCCCCTCCTTCCATCTAACGGAGAAG
>NC_057799.1:489182143-489237963 GCF_018294505.1 Triticum aestivum | reverse complement strand
ATCCCTTGTCCAATTCGGATTGGGCTTGGGGGGGGGGCACGCGCCACCTCCTGTGGCAGACTCCCTCTCTCCACTATTGCCAATAGGCCCATTAACTTTCCCGGGGGGTTCCGGTAACCTCCCGGTACTCCAAAATATCCCCGATTTTCTTCGGAACCATTCCGGTGTCCGTATATTACCTTCCTATATATCCATCTTTACCTCTCGACCATTTTGAAACTCGTCGTCATGTCCATGATCTCACCCGGGACTCCGAACAAACTTCGGTCACCAAAACACATAACTCATAATACAAATCGTCATCGAACGTTAAGCGTGCGGAGCCTACGGGTTCGAGAACTATGTAGACATGACCGAGACACATTTCCGGTCAATAACCAACAACGGAACCTGGATGCTCATATTGGCTCCTACATATTCTACGAAGATCTTTATCGGTCAAACCGCATAACAACATACGTCATTCCCTTTGTCATCGGTATGTTACTTGCCCGAGATTCGATCGTCGGTCATCATACCTAGTTCAATCTCGTTACTGGCAAGTCTCTTTACTCGTTCCGTAGTGCATCATCCCGTAACTAACTCATTAGTCACATTGCTTGCAAGGCTTATTGTGATGTGCATTACCGAGAGGGCCCAGAGATACCTCTCCGATACACGGAGTGACAAATCCTAATCTCGATCTATGCCAACTCAACAAACACCTTCGGAGACACCTGTAGAGCATCTTTATAATCACCCAGTTACGTTGTGACGTTTGATAGCACACAAGGTGTTCCTCTGGTATTCGGGAGTTGCATAATCTCATAGTCAGAGGAACATGTATAAGTCATGAAGAAAGCAATAGCAATAAAACTAAACAGTCATAATGTTAAGCTAACGGATGGGTCTTGTCCATCACATCATTATCTAATGATGTGATCCCTTTCATCAAATGACAACACATGTCTATGGCTAGGAAACTTAACCATCTTTGATTAACGAGCTAGTCAAGTAGAGGCATATTAGGGACACTTTGTTTTGTGTATGTATTCACACATGTATTAAGTTTCCGGTTAATACAATTCTAGCATGAATAATAAACATTTATCATGATATAAGGAAGTATAAATAACAACTTTATTATTGCCTCTAGGGCATATTTCCTTCATCGTGTTCTTTGTCAGCAGCCGGCTGGTTTCCTTGACCCTCAACGTCCGGATGACGTCTGCCTACTATCACGGTCCTTGTATGACCTGAAGTAGGCTCCTCGCGCGTGGTATCAATGCATTGCGTCGTTCCTTGCTGCTCTCGGGTTTCGTAGCACTACCTCCGACACGTCGTTATTTGTGCTCCATAGAGCTGATAATGTCGCCAAGCTCCTTCTGTATGTTGATGATATTGTCATCATTGCATCCAGAGAGGACCTTCTTCGCGACATCATTAGTCGTCTTGGCTCCGAGTTTCGGCGAAGGACCTAGGCGCATTGCACTTCTTCCTCGGAATTAATGTGCGACGCGATGCCTCTGGGTTTTTCATCCATCAAGGGCAGTATGCTCTTGACTTGTTGGACCATGCTAGCATGACAGACTGCAAGCCGGTTGCCACACCTGCTGAGGCCAAGCCAAAACTTTCTGCCATAGCTGGACAGGATGCCACCGATGTTGCTCTCTACCGCAGTTCTGTTGGTGCACTTTAGTACCTTACGCTCACCAGACCAGACATTCAATTTGCGGTACAACAAGTTTGCTTGCACGTGCACTCGCCTCGTGATGTTCACTGGTCTCTGGTCAAGCGCATCCTACGGTACATTCACGGCACGCCGACCTCTATCTTCATGCGTCTGCCTCCATCGTGTTGGGAAACGTTGCATGGAAAACAAAAAAATTCTACGCACACGCAAGATCTATCCATGGAGATGCATAGCAACGAAGGGGAGAGTGTGTCTACGTACCGTCGTAGATCGTAAGCGGAAGCGTTTAGTAACAAGGTTGATGTAGTCGAACTTCTTCGCGCTCCAACCGATCAAGTACCGGACGTACGACACCTTCGCGTTCAGCACATGTTCAGCTCGGTGACATCCTCCGCCTTCTTGATCCAGCAAGGCGGCGAGGTAGTGGATGAGTTCCGGCAGCACGACAGCATGGTGACGGTGATGCTGAAGTGATCTTCGCAGGGCTTCGCCTAAGCACTACAAAAATATGACCGAGGGTGTAAACGGTGAAGGGGGCGCCGCACACGACTAAACAATTGTTCTGGATGTGCTAGGCGTCCCCCTCCCACATATATATAGGTGGGGGAGGAGGGAGCAGCCAGGAGGCACCCCAAGTAGGCTGAATCCTACTTGGGGTCCTCCCCAAGTGGTGCCCCCTTCCTTATATAGGTGCGGGAGGAAGGCAGGAGGAGGTGGCGCCCCCCTTTTCCTTTCTGCCATGAGGATGGAAAGGCAGGAGGGGCCACCCCTCCCCTTTCCTTCCCCATAGGTCTGGCCAATTAGGAAGGGGCGCACCAGCCCCCTTGTGGGCTGGTCTATCCCCCATTGGCCCATTAGGCCCATATACCTACCGGGGGTGTCCGAAACCCCTTCCGCTGACCCGATGACTACCCGTTGCACTTCGAAACTCTTTCGGTGTCCGAATACCATCGTCCTATATCTCAATCTTTACCTCTCGACCATTTAGAGAGTCCTCGTCATGTCCATGATCTCATCTGGGACTCCGAACAACATTCGGTTACCAAATCATATGACTCATATAATACTATATCGTCAATGAACGTTAAGCGTGCGGACCCTACGGGTTCGAGAACTATGTAGACATGACCGAGACACCTCTCCGGTCAATAACCAATAGCGGAAAATGGATGCCCATATTGGGTCCTACATATTCTACGAAGATCTTTATCGGTCGAACCGTTATGACATCATACGTAATTTCCTTTATCTATCGGCATGTTACTTGCCCGAGATTCGATCGTCGGTATCTTCATACCTAGTTCAAACTCGTTACCCGCAAGTCTCTTTACTCGTTCTGTAATACATCACCTCGTGACTAACTCCTTAGTCATTTGCTTGGAAGCTTATGATGTGTATTACCGAGAGGGCCCAGAGATACCTCTCCGATACTCGGAGTGACAAATCCTAATCTCGATCTATGCCAACTCAACAAACACCTTCGAAGATACCTGTAGAGAATCTTTATGATCACCCAGTTATGTTGTGACATTTGATAGCACACAAGGTATTCCTCCAGTATCCGGGAGTTGCATAATCTCATAGTCGAAGGAATATGTATTTGACATGAAGAAAGCAATAGCAATATACTGAACGATCAATATGCTAAGCAAACAGATGGGTCTTGTCCATCACATCATTCTCCTAATGATGTGACCCCATTATCAAATGACAATAACATGTCTATGGTTAGGAAACCTTAACCATCTTTGATCAATGAGCTAGTCTAGTAGAGGCTCACTAGGGACACGGTATTTGTTTATGTATCCACACATGTATTTAAGTTTTCGGTCAATACAATTCTAGCATGAATAATAAACCTTTATCATGATTTAGGAAATATAATAATAACCATTTTATTAATGCCTCTAGGGCATATTTCCATCAGTCTCCCACTTGCACTAGAGTCAATAATCTAGTTCACATCACCATGTGATTAACACCCATAGTTCACATCGCCATGTGACCAACACCCAAAGAGTTTACTAGTCAATAATCTAGTACACATCGCCATGTGATTAACACCCAAAGAGTACTAAGGTGTGATCATGTTTTGCTTGTGAGAGAAGTTTAGTCAACGGGTCTGTCAAATTCAGATCCGTATGTATTTTGCAAATTTCTATGTCTACAATGCTCTGCATGGAGCTACTATAGCTAATTGCTCCCACTTTCAATACGTATCCAGATTGAGACTCATAGTCATCTGAATCGGCGTCAAAGCTTGCATCGACGTAACTCTTTACGATGAACTCTTTACCAACTCCATCACCGAGAAGTATTTCCTTAGTCCTCTAAGGATAATTTTGACCGCTTTCCAGTGATCTACTCCTGGATCACTATTGAATCCCCTTGCCAAAACTCGTGGCAAGGTGCACAATAGGTATGATACACAACATGGCATACTTTATAGAACCTATGGCTGAGTCATAGGGAATGACTTTCATTCTCTCTCTATATTCTGCCGTGGTCAGGCTTTCAGTCTTACTCAACTTCACACCTTACAATACAGGCTATAACTCCTTCTTTGACTGATCCATTTTGAACTCCTTCATAATCTTGTCAAGGTATGTTGTAAGGGCATATTTCTCCCTATGTGGTTTTGGTGATTGACGACCGTGCATTTGCGGACTAATCATGTGCGTTGAGCATTTCAGATATCTCATGTCTAGGCACAAGATGATTCGGTGCCCCTCGGAACCTATCGAAGACGGCGGTTCTCTACGTTTCTTTTCGGTGGATTTGAGTCGTAGGAAAGCCGTACTATTAAGAGGGGGTCCGCTTCGGAAAGGTTAGGGTGGAATCAACACGTACACATCCGTTCCTTTGCACCACCTTTCCTTCGCTTCGATGGAGCACCATCCATTTATCCTTGTCTCTGCGATATGAAGGCTGCCAAGTGCTAAAGCCTCTGTGGCGTGTGATAGTACTGCTCAAGGGAGCAGTAGTACCGCGAGGGCACACGGTAGTACCGCTCAGGCTTGCGGTAGTACCAAGTGGAGCAAAGTGGTACTTGTGATGTAGGTGATGAAATTCCTCCCCAAGCCATAAGAAGAATTGGTGTTGGTCATATCCTACCCATTGAGGAACCCCTTGTGGCCGAAGGAGAAGGACAATGTTCCACTCAAGTGGAACCATCACCAACCCAAGACCCACACGCTTCCGAAGAACAAAGTGAAGGTCCTCAACCGCATGAACAAGATCAAGGGCAAGATCAACCTCAACATGGTGGTGAACCACAAAGTGATGCCCAAGGTCAAGTTCTTACCACTGAGCAAGTTCAAGATCAAGAGCAAGATCAAGATCAAGAGCAAGCTCAAGATCAAGAACAAGCTCAAGACGACGCTCAAGATGATCAAATTACCGCTCCTCAACTCTCTCTTGAGGAGGAATTGGAGCGTTGTGCCACCAAGATTGCGTCCAAGCTCACTACCAAAGATCACCTCATGATGAACGTGCTTGGAAGCTTAAGAAAGGGGGTAAGCACTCGTAGACAATTAGCAAACTATTGTGAACATCACGCGTTTGTTTCTTGTGTTCAACCCCAAAAGGTCTATGAGGCGCTCGAAGACCCGGATTGGCTTAATGCCATGCATGAAGAACTCAACAACTTCGAGCACAACAAGGTGTGGAGATTGGTGCCAAGGCCAAAGGAGAACCATAATGTTATTGGAACCAACTGGATATTCAAGAACAAGCAAGATGCTCATGGGATTATTGTTCGCAACAAGGCTCGTTTGGTGGCACAAGGCTACTCCCAAGTCGAGGGTATCGACTACGATGAAACCTTTGCTCCCGTCGCCCACCTTGAATCTATTCATTTCTTGATTGCTTATGCTTCTCATCATAACTTCAAGTTGCAACAATTGGATGTGAAGAGTGCTTTTCTTAATGGTCCTATTAATGAGTTGGTGTATGTCAAACAATCCCCGGGGTTTGAGGACCCCGAGTTCCCCAACCATGTGTACCAACTCGATAAGGTACTCTATGGCCTTAAACAAGCCCCATGTGCATGGTATGAGCACCTTACCAAGTTGTTGCAAGATCGTGGGTTTGAAATTGGGAAAATCGACCCCACTCTTTTTACTAAGAAGGTCAAAGGGGAGTCATTTGTATGCCAACTATATGTTGATGATATTATCTTTTGTTCTCCTAACAAAGCTTTCAATGAGGAGTTTGCCGCTCTCATGACCTCGAAGTTCAAGATGTCCATGATGGGAGAGTTGAAGTTCTTTCTTGGGTTCGAAATCAAACAAATAAGAGAAGGAACCTTCATCAACCAAACCAAATACACTCAAGACATGCTCAAGAGATTCAAGCTAAGTGATGTCAAGCCGGCTTCTACTCCAATGCCCGTCAAATGCCAACTTGACATTGATCCCAATGGTAAAGCGGTGGATCAAAAGGTATATCATTCCATGATTGGCTCCTTGCTTTACCTTTGTGCATCTAGACCGGATATCATGTTGAGTGTGGGAATTTGTGCATGGTTTCAAGCCTCACCTAAGGAAAGCCACTATGTGGCGGTCAAGTGAATCTTTCGATATTTGGCTCATACCCCAAACTTTGGCTTATGGTACCCAAGAGGAGCAAACTTCAACCTCGTGGGCTTTTTGGACTCGGATTGGGCAGGAGACAAAGTGGATAGGAAGTCAACTTCCGGAGGGTGCCAATTTCTTGGTTGCTCTTTGGAGAGTTGGTCTTCTAAGAAGCAAAGTTGTGTGTCTCTCTCCTCCATCGAGGCCGAGTATGTGGCCGCCGGTAGTTGTTGTGCTCAACTTCTATGGATGAGGCAAACTTTAAAGGATTACGGTTTCATTTGTGACAAAGTGCCTCTTTGGTGTGACAATGAAAGTGCCACCCAGATTTCTCTCAACCCGGTGCAACATTTCAAGATGAAGCATATTGAGATTCAGTATCACTTCATCCAGGATCACATTAGGCGAGGGGAGATAGAGCTCGACTATGTCAACACTCATGATAACCTTGCAGATATTTTCACGAAGCCTTTGGATGAAGCAAGATTTCGCGAGTTAAGGCATGAGCTAAATATCATTGATTTGAGCAATGTGGCTTGAACCTTTGCACACCCCACCATACTAATCTTGATGTCTTGTTTAGGTGTAGGCATGGACATAGGTGGAGTGTTGTTCTCTCAATGAACTCTCCCTCCCCCCATTATGCATAAATTGATCAACTCTTTCACATTCACCATTGTTGATGGTACTTGTGCTTCAAAGACGAGTTTTGGTCATGGGCCCAAGGATAATTCTTCGCGGTGCCATACCAATTGACTCAAACATAGGTGGCTCCGGCCACCGCCCTCTCTTCGTGAGAGGTTTTGGTTCGTGTTTGGTCCTTGTCGTCTTTTTGCTTTCTTTTGGGCCATGTTTGTGTTTAAGTTGCTTCGTTTGTGCTCATTTACGTGTCCGGTTGCTCGAAGTGTGCATTGCAAAGGCCGTATTTTTCTGTCTTCTCGAAACTTGCACTTTCTTGGGTGTACGGTACTACCGTGGCTAGCCACCGTACTACCGCTGGAGGTGGGTGGCATCTGTGCTTGCACAGCTGCGACCATGGTACGGTACTACCTCTTCCACCGCGGCAGTAATTTTTTACTGCTGCTGGTAGAGCAGTACTACCGCCCGGGCGGTACTACTGCGATGACCCACGGTACTACCGCTGACGAGAGTGCGTGGGGGTTAAGTGAGGGCAGGGGGAGTTCCAACTCCTCCATACCCATTCATCCCTTCCCCTCACTTCGTCTCTCTCTCTCTCTCTCTCTCTCTCTCTCTCTCTCTCTCTCTCTCTCTCTCTCTCTCTCTCTTCTGCCCAAGAACGGCGCCGGAGGACCTCGCCGGATCTCCGTCTCTGGCCACTCTCCTCGCATTCCAACCGGTGGGATCGATCCCCACCTCGCCCTCTTGCCATGGAACCCGGTATCTCCCTTAGTCCCTCTCTCTTTTCCCCGTTGTTGTGCTTCTAGGTTTTGGGAGATGCATGTGTAGTTCTTGTGATTTTTGGCTAAATCTTTGCAAGAGGAGATTGTTGGAGAGTGCTAGTGCAGCAGATATGCTATTTGGTGTGATGCAACAATGTAGTTTTGATCAACGGTAGTACCGATCTATCTTTACGGATGTTCCTAGATCTGTTCTTGCGAGATGCCGTTTCGTGCGGTACTACCGCTCCTGCTGGAGCGATACTACCGCCCGCTCATGTGAGAACTGCCCCATGCGGTACTACCGCTCCGCTGGAGTGGTACTACCGCCCCTCGCGCGGAAGTAAAAAAATTCTTCCGCTCTAGGCGCGGTACTACCATGCCAACCTGGCGCAGTACAACCGCGGCTAGAGCAGATGCAAGTTTTTACTTCCGCATCCTGCTCCAGTACTACCATTGACTTAAAAATTACTTTGCTTTGTCACACCCAATCTCATTTCTACTTGTTTCGTTCGGTTTTGGCCTAGGTCTTTGCAATAATCCTTCTTGCTCTTCTCGTGTGTTTGCGTTGTGTGTCATAGGTGGCGGCTCCAGTTCTAGTGCTAGGCGCTCGAATCCCAGCCGTGATACAAGCTCGAAGCGCCTTCGCAACCAAGAAGCTCCTGAGGGGTCCAATGCCCCTCAACGCAACGTCAAGACCACAGCTACCAAGATCAAGGAGCCAACTGTTGGCATGGATGAAATGCCTCAAGCAGAGTTTCTGATTCGAAGAAAGCTCAACCCCTACGTCAAGCCAAGGGAACGCAGCAGGGGCAATGACCTGTTTTGGACCAAGCAACAAAATCTCATCTACCTAGATGTGATCAAGGCCAAGCAAAGCATCTACGTACCTGTCCGGTGGATTGACATGGAACATCTGAAGAAGAACCGGGCATATTTTGGCGAGCCTCTGGATTTGGTGGAGTAGTTTGATATTGAGGGGATCCTCGCGTTCCACCTAGACTTTGACCCGGAGCTTGCAGCTCAGTTCTTTCCTTCTGTCCACTTCCACACGGATGAGAAGCGGACCATGACTTGGATGACAAATGGGAAGAGGATGACTGCTGAGTGGAAGGAGTTCATGGATCTCTTGCATGTTCGTGATGAGGGGCTAGAGGTGCCCGTTGGTGTCCACTCGCATGCCAACCCAGAGTCTGCGTCCAAGAACAAGCTTCAACCCTACCTTGTTGAGAAGACTCTACCCAATGGCAAGAAGTCTTTTATGCTGAACCCGTTCCTTGACATCATGCACAGGATCTTCCGCAACTGTCTTTTTCCTCGCATAGGCGACAAGGACAAGGTGCACTCCTATCTTGTGGACATGATGCTTATTTGTGAGGAAGCCCGTCAATGCCAACCTGGACCACTTGATGTCTCTCATATCATGTGGTGTGAGCTTCAGTTTGCTGTTTTCCAACGTAAGGTGCCCATCTATGGACGTTATCTGCACCTCTTGATCTCGAAGACTTGGGAGAAGCTCTTTCCGGGTGAAGAGTTTCCGGCTCCCAACTGGATTCGCCATGAGCCCATCAAGCTGTGCCAGAAGAACAAGTGGGCGAACACCACTACCCGGGCTGGGGCCGAGGCAGCACGCATGGATGTTGATGATGATGAGTTTCAGGAGGAGGAGGCCGAGGACAGTTCTGAGGGATATGCACCTCCCCCTACTGAGCCATCTTGGGCTAAGAAGCTCAAGGCCAAGATGAAGGCTCTGTTCTGCATGCAGGCCAAGGGGCAGTACAAGACCCACATTACTTAGAAGGAGAGTCACCAGCGCGACAAGAGGATCTTGAGGAAGCTTGGCGAGCAAGTCTTGAGCGGGTCAGAGAAGAATATCACTCCTGAGGCTTCCTGGATGACGAAGCAGGGCTATCAATGGACTAGGTTAGATGGGGAGTCCATTCCTACTGCTGAGACAGATGAGGAGCTTGATGGGTGATCACGTCACTGGGAGCTACCACCTGTGTCGTAGGTGTCCTCTCTGCCTTTTTGGTGTCTCGATGCCAAAGGGGGAGAGACTGTAGGATTTGCGAGTCGTGTGTTGTCGGAGTAAATGGCCACGGGTAGCCTAACCGACTCCCCCCGGCTCTTCGAAAAATTACCAAGCCATTCAAGACTTCAAGCATACAAAGCATAGGGCCGACTCCCCGAAGGCGACCCGGCCCCAGAAACCTCCTCCAAGAAAGATACGAGATGGCCAACTCCAGGAAGCCGGCCCCAAGAGGACCGACTCCCAGAAGCCGGCCATGAAGAAAGCCGACTCCTGGAAGCCGGCCATGAAGAAAGTCGGCTCCCAGAAGCCGGCCAAGACTGCGCCCACTAAGACTGTACCCACATAACGACGATAGGATGGGGCGTGGCCGCAGTACTGCCCACTACCCCCAAATCCCGGAGCAGGCATGGCCACAGGGCGCCGTACGGGCCAGCCATCCCCTGTCCGGCGCGGCACTGTAGCCGTGCTGGCCGCGATGTCACCCACGACAGGCGCCAGTACGGCCCATAGGCGGCGGGCCCCTCCTGCCAGAGAGACACCCAAGGGCGGCATGGCCTCCTAGAGTCGGCCAGGGGTGTGGCCGGCTCCCAATAGCCGGCTACCTCCCCCCTTGAAACATGCGCCTTATTAAGGAGACAAGATGAGGTAAGGCTACAGTGAGAGCCCGCAAGGCGGCGACACTGTAGCCACGCTTACCTCAACAAAGCTCTCGTCATCAGAGGCGAGGCAACAGTAACCAGCCGCCGACAAAGCCCCCAAGCGGTGGGGCCGGCCTGTCGGCCAAGAAGCTGGCAGCCGGCGGGACCCACCACTCGGCGGGCCCCAATGATCGGCGGAGAAGCCGGCGTGCATAGACGCTGACGGCTGGGACCCGCGCCCAGCCGAATTACCATTGTACCCCTGGGGGTAGGCCTATATAAGCCCCCCGGGACACCCATGCAAAGGGTTGATCTCCTAGAGTTTCACACACCACATAGAGAGAAAAGGAGAGCTAAGCCTTGCCCTTCTTCTTCCTCTAGCCAGACAGCTCAAGGAGCACTTGTAGCTACTCATATTGATCTAGTGATCATGCGGAGACCCCGCAGAGCAGGACTAGGGGTGTTATCTCCACGGAGAGCCCCGAACTTGAATAAGATCCGCCGGCGTGCATGTCTTCGCCTCATCCCGTTTCCAGGCACCGGCGACGTCTTACTGGCTCCCACAATGATAAGCCACCCGTTGGCATATGTCGCACCTACCACCCGACATTTGGCGCCCACCATGGGGCCAGGTGCACCCTCGTATGGAGACCTGTTCTGGACGGGAACCCTTTTCCTCCCCCGCGAGGGCAGCCAGCCTGCTGCACCCGATGGCGCTTGCCCCGACGCGCTGCAAGGCGTTGATGACGCCTGCGCAACGAGCTGCCTCGCCGATCTTCTTGACGAGACTCGCATCTCCGACGAGCCCGCGTCCGACGCGGGCACGTACTACCCCGAGGGTCGCCTCGTCAGTCTCCTCGACCAACTTCACGTCTCCAGCGAGCTTGCTGTAGACTTGGAGTCAGTCGGCTCCACCGACCCGATGCTTGTCGACTCCGACACGGCATCGCTCGACGCCTACCCCTCCGATGTGGTAGTCTTCAACGACCCTCTCCCTCGAGCTGACAGCGGCAGCATCGCTGTCACTGAGGTGCTGGTCATCAGCCACGTCGCCGACTCGGGCGAGAACGCCCACGACGCCCTACAAGCGGCGATGCATGACTTGTCCGTCCCCATCCCGGCCGACGCCGACACCGAGACCCTGGAGGCACGCCGCCTTGCCCTCATCGCGGAGGGTCAGAAGATAGCCTCCATGAGACGCCTCACCAAGGCTCACCAGCGCGAAGTCGACCGCGCGGCCTTCGGTACGCCACCTCATGGCGGACCGAGCCGAGCCGACCTCATCAAGAAGCGCGGCGCGGCCATCGCGAGCATGCTGGGGGCAGACCGCCCCGTCTACGCCACACCGCTTGAGAATCTGCGAGCCGCTCAGGCGGCCACTGAAGAGCTAAATGGGCTGGGGGTTGATGAGCTCCCCTACATGACAAGGCGCAGATCGACGCGGCCGCGGAACGGCATGAAGCTGGCGCCCGCGCTGGAAGTCCTCCCCCGCGCCGAGAGCACGCCGCGACATCTCGGTCGCCGACTACGAGCGGCGCCCGCGCAAGAAAAGACAAGGAGCCAACTGCTAACCGCAGCCAGACTCGGATTACCATCGAGCGCGACGCGGAAGGCCACCCTCGAGCAGTGGAGCGCCAAGGCAATCCGCCTCCACCCCCGCCTCGGGGGGAGAGACATCCCACCCCGCCGCCTGTCACACATCCGACTCTCGGTGGCCGACTGGGCCACCGCGAAGGAGTCGGCGAGAACGACGCCCGCCACCGGATCGAGCGCCTAGCTCAATCTCTGGCGCTAGAAGAAGAAGACGATGTCGGCCCGCCATGCTTTGGCCCCCGCATCAGCGACGAGCCCTTCCCCAAAGGGTTCTCGCTCCCCAGAGACACGCCCAAGTACAACGGCTCTGGGAAGCCGGAAGATTGGCTCATCGACTACTCTACCGCTGTCATCATAGCGAACGGCAACAGGCGCGTAGCCGTGAAGTACGCCCCTCTCATGCTGCAAGGCACGGCACGCACCTGGCTCAACAGCCTCAAGCCCTACAGCGTCAACAGCTAGCTGGACTTCACGGAAGTCTTCGTCCGCAACTTCACCAGCACGTACAAGCGGCCTCCCAAGCCCCGCCAGCTCTCCCTATGTGTCCAAGGGCCCAACGAGTCGACCCGCGACTACCTCACGCGGTGGGCTGAGCTCCGCAACTCCTGCGAGAGGGTGCACGAGGTGCAGGCCATCGAATACTTCACCGCCGGGTGCCGAGAGGGCACCCTCCACAAGCACCGACTGCTCTGCGACGAGCCGGCTACCCTCGATGAGCTGCTGGTCATTGCAAACAAGTACGCCACAGCCGACTCCTCGATGAAGACCGAGCTCCGAGTGGACGCCTCTGGGAAGGTGCTCGCTCCGGCTCCTAAGACACCGGCTGGCGACTCCAACGGCGCCCCTACCAAAACGACCACAAGCGCAAGGCCCCAATGCCGCCTTCCACCAGTCGGCAGGTGGCCACAGTCGAAGACGAGCAGCCCGAAGAGCGGCCCGCTCCCAAGAAGAAGGGCGGCAGGCCGGCTTGGCAGCCGACCTTCTCGTACGAGCAGACTCTCGATGCCCCCTGCAAGTTCCACAGCGGCGCGAAGCCGTCCAACCACACGACTCGAAAGTGCCACTGGCTCACATGGATCTCCAAGGGCGAGGGGCTGGTGCCGCCTCCACCTCCCGGCCCGCCGCCTCCAGCCCCCCAGCAGCCGACTGCTCGACCAGCAGTCAGAGCCATTCAAGATGAGTTCCCTGATGAGCACGCCGCCTACGTCGTCTTCACGAGCCAGGTTGAAGACAAGCGCGGCCGGTGCCGACAGCACCAAGAGGTCAACACAGTCGCCTCCAGCCACCCCGAGTTCATACATTGGTCCGAAAGGCCTATCAACTGGAGCCGGGCGGATCACCCAGAGGTGATGCCGTCCCCTGGCTCCTACGCATTGGTGTTGGATGTCACCCTCGCAACAGAGAGGCGAGCTGCCCGATTCTCCCGCGTTCTAATTGATGGCGGAAGCAGTATCAACATACTGTACCGCGATACCATGGAGAAGTTGAACCTCAAGGCGAAGCAGCTCATGCCAAGCCGGACCGTGTTCCATGGCATCGTACCCGGCCTGTCCTGTTCCCCGATCGGCAAGATCAAGATGGATGTTCTCTTCGGAGACAAGGATCACTTTCGCCGAGAAGCAATCTGGTTCGAGGTAGTGGATCTGGAAAGCCCTTACCACGCCTTGCTTGGCCGACCTGCTCTGGCCAAGTTCATGGCTGTGCCCCACTACGCCTACCTAAAGATGAAGATGCCGAGCTCGAAGGGGATCATCACTGTAGCCGCCGACTACAAGAAGTCCATCGAGTGCGCTGCAGCCAGCAGCCGGCTGGCCGAGTCCCTCGTAGTGGCAGAAGAGAAGAAGATGCTAGAGCGAGTTGTGGCCATGGCCGGCAAGCAGCCGGCCTTGTCCCCCAACCCCAAGGATTATGATGCGCAGGGCTCCTTCCAGCAGGCCAAGGAGACAAAGAAGATACCTCTGGACCTGGAGAACCCGGAGAGGTTTGCAGTCATTGGTGCAAACCTGGACAGTAAATAGGAAGGCGAGCTCGTCGACTTCCTCCATGAGAATTGAGACATCTTTGCATGGTCCCCAAAGGACATGCCGGGTGTTCCGAAGGATTTCGCCGAGCACAAGTTACACGTCCGAGCCGACGCGAAGCCGGTCAAGCAGCCTCTCCGCCGACTGTCAGAAGAGAAGAGAAGAATCGTAGGAGAAGAGATAGCCCGGCTCCTTGCCGCCGGCTTTATTATGGAAGTGTTTTTCCCAGAGTGGCTTGCCAACCCAGTCTTGGTGTTGAAGAAGAACAACAAATGGAGTATGTGTATAGACTACACCAGCCTCAACAAGGCCTGCCCCAAAGATCCGTTTGCTTTGCCACGGATTGATGAAGTGATAGACTCCACAGCCGGATGCGAGCTGTTGAGTTTCTTGGATGCCTACTCAGGATACCACCAGATTAAGTTGGACCCAGCAGACCGCCTGAAGACCGCCTTCATCACACCATTCGGAGCTTTCTGTTACCTGACTATGACATTCGGCTTGAGGAATGCCGGTGCCACTTTTCAGCGTTGCATGCAGAAATGCCTCCTCAAGCAACTCGGCAGAAATGCCCACGTCTACATAGACGATATTGTGGTGAAGACAGAGAAGCGCGACACCCTGCTGGAGGACCTCAAAGAAACATTTGCCAACTTGCGCCGATTCCAGATCAAGCTCAACCCCGAGAAATGCGTGTTCGGGGTACCAGCCGGCCAGCTTCTAGGCTTTCTGGTCTCCGAACGCGGCATTGAGTGCAACCCTGTGAAGATCAAGGCCATTGAGAGAATGGAGATTCCCACCAAGTTGCGAGACGTTCAGAAGTTCACCGGGTGCCTGGCCTCCCTAAACCGCTTTATCAGCCGGCTAGGAGAGAAGGCTCTCCCCCTGTACCGACTCATGAAGAAATCCACTCATTTCGAGTGGAATGACCAAGCAGACCAAGCCTTCCATGAGTTGAAGAAGATGCTGACCACTCCACCTGTCCTGGCGGCGCCGACTGAGAAGGAGCCCATGCTCCTCTACATTGCCGCAACTAGCCGGGTGGTCAGTACAGTCGTCGTGGTCCAGCGCCCAGAAGAAGGCCGAGCCCAGCTAGTCCAGAGGCCGGTATATTATCTAAGCGAAGTACTATCCAGCTCAAAGCAAAACTACCCACACTACCAGAAGATGTGCTATGGAGTATACTTCGCTGCCAAGAAACTGAAGCCCTATTTTCAAGAGCATCCCATCACAGTCGTGTGCACCGCCCCGCTTGCCGAGATCATAGGCAGCCGGGATGCATCCGGCCGGATGGCTAAATGGGCCATTGCGCTTGCACCTTACACAATCTTCTATCAGCCCCGCACCGCTATCAAGTCCCAAGCGTTGGCCGACTTCCTCGTCGACTGGGCCGAGACCCAGTACCTACTGCCGGCTCCCGACTCTACTCATTGGCGGATGCACTTCGACGGGTCCAAGATGCGCACCGGCTTGGGAGCCGGCATCGTCCTCACCTCTCCCAAAGGCGACAAGCTCAGATACATGCTGCAAATCCACTTCGCCGCCTCCAACAACGTGGCCGAGTACGAGGCGCTCATACACGGGCTCCGGCTAGCCAAAGAGCTCGGCATACACCAGATCCTGTGTTATGGCGACTCGGACTTGGTGGTCCAGCAGTCATCTGGCGACTGGGACGCCAGGGATGCAAACATGGCGAGCTATCGATCCCTCGTCCAGCAGATCAGTGGGTACTTCGAAGGGTGTGAGTTCCTTCACGTACCACGGGCCGACAGCAACCAAGCAGACGCCCTGGCACGGATCGGCTCCACCCGACAGGCTATACCAACTGGTGTCTCTCTCCAGCGCCTCCTCAAACCATCCATCAAGCCGTCTCCAGAGTCGGACTCTATCTTTGTACCGCCCACCCCTGATGCAGTCGGATCCGACTGGAGGAACCCAGCAGGCGGCTCGAGGACTTCGACAAGCGACCCGGGGACTGCCGTAGTCGCACCCGGCTCGGGGACTTCAGAACCCGGCCCGGGGACTGTAGCAGTCGGCCCGGGGACTGCAGCGACACAAGAAGCGGTGGCCGACTCCAGCTCCCCACCACCCAACCAACCCACCCGAGTCACAGTGGCCGTGCTAATAGTAGAAGAAGTCACAGCTCCATCATGGGCCTAGCCCATCCTCAACTCCCTAGTCAACAGAGAGCTGCCGACTGATTAGACCTCGGCAAGACTAGTGCAACGCCGAGACGGAGCATATGCAATAATAAACAGAGAACTCGTCAAGCGCAGCGTCACTGGAGTCTTCCAGCGCTGCGTTGAGCCAGAGAAAGGTGTAGCAATCCTCAAGGATATCCACCAAGGCGAATGCGGCCACCACGCAGCCTCAAGATCACTTGTGGCCAAAGCTTTCCGCCATGGTTTCTTTTGGCCGACTGCTTTGGAAGATGCCAAAGAGATAGTCAAAAGCTGCAAAGGATGCCAAGTCTTCAGTTCCAAGCAACACCTGCCGGCCTCTGCACTCAAGACCATCCCCCTCACCTGGCCCTTTGCCGTCTGGGGGCTGGACATGGTGGGCCCATTCAAGACAGCCCGCAGCGGCTTGACACATCTGCTTGTCGCCGTGGACAAATTTACCAAGTGGATTGAAGCGAAGCCGATCAAGAAGCTGAACGGGCCGACTGCCGTGACATTCATTGCCGACATCACTACTCGGTATGGCGTGCCGCACAGCATCATCACCGACAACGGCACAAACTTTGCCAAAGGAGCACTGGCACGTTTCTGCGCGACACAGGGCATCCGACTAGACTTAGCGTCCGTTGCCCACCCGCAGTCAAACGGCCAGGTCGAGCGAGCAAACGGACTCATCCTCTCCGGCATCAAGCCCCGACTGGTCGTACCACTGGAGCGATCGGCCGGCTGCTAGCTCGATGAGCTGCCGGCTGTCCTCTGGAGTCTGCGTACTACCCCAAACAAGTCAACCGGCTTCACTCCGTTCTTCCTTGTATATGGCGCCGAGGCTGTCATCCCAACTGACATCGAGTTCGACTCGCCTCGAGTCACCATGTACACGGAGGCGGAGGCCAAGGAAGCGCGAGAAGATGGCGTCGACCTGCTGGAAGAAGGCCAGCTGTTATCACTCAGCCGGTCCGCCATCTACCAGCAGGGTTTGCGCCGTTACCACAACCGAAAGGTCAAGCAAAGATCTTTCCAAGAGGGCGACCTTGTGCTTCGGCTGATCCAGCGAACAGCCGGCCAGCACAAGCTCTCGGCCCCTTGGGAAGGCCCTTTCATCATCAGCAAGGCACTAGGCAACGACTCCTACTACCTGATCGACGCACAAAAACCAAGAGCACGCAAGAGGGATGATTCCGGCAAGGAGGCAGAGCGACCATGGAACGCGAACCTCCTGAGAAGATTTTACAGTTGAAAGCAGTATGTACCATGCTACCGTTTTTTTAAATATCAGACAAACGGGCCCCCCGAGGAGCACTCGGGGATTGCCCTCCTTTATCTATGAATGACGAGTGTCATACTCATGAATGTATTATTACATTTGATTATCTGTGTGGCACCGGGTTCGACTAGTCGGCCCGGGGACTGGCCGCCTTCAGTTATATTAAAAGTTTTACCTGAAGTTAGACAAGTAGTGTGCCGGCACCCGAGCCCTCTCTTGTTGAAAGTCGCAGCTCGAAGAACTGACTGTCCGACTGGCAAGAGCCAAAGGCAGAAAGGATGCCCACACGAAAAACGGCTAAGGACTAACGAACTTATATAACGCAAAGACGGCCTCCAACCACGCTTGCCGGCTGTCAAAACAGCCGGCTGGCCGGCCTCCCAATCACTTCGCTATAATCCAACAAAGCTAGAGTACTTGCCCTCCCAAGCACTTCCCCAGCCACAGATTGCAGAGCAGCTGTCTGGCTGGGAAGGCGGCAACCAAGGGAGGGCGGCAAAGGAAACAACAGAAGGATGAAAAGCAAAGAACAAGGGAAAGCCAAACGCATGCATAATTATATTTGCACATAAGGCCCCAAACAGGCCGGCAGTCAATATAGTTTGAATACACCCCCAGTGGGTGGAATTGTGCAAACTTAACAAAACACTGTTCCGAGAATGGTGAAACAGGAAAGTAGAGGCAGCAGACTAGACTAAGGGCGCAGCAGGGGAGCCGGGCTGGTCGGGGGAGACGGCGCCGCCGGCTAGAGGAGTGGCCGGCTGGCGGGTCTCGGCTTGACCATTGCCGGCTGTAGGCGGCGCACCCACGCGTGCCTTGTTGCTGGAGGCACGATCAAGCTGAGGCTGACCGACCGCTCCACCATCTGGCGCCGGCGTCTTCACCCTCCTCCTCCTCCTCCTCGCCCTCGTCGCTGGAGTCGATCTCCACCACCGAGTCCTCGCCGTCTGCCGGGTTCAGCCCGAACCACTCCTCCCGCTGGGCAATGCCGTTGTCATCCACCTCAGGAGCGAAGGCGCTGGTGTCGGTGTAGTCGGCAATCGCCGAAGCCCGCTGGATGATAGCCGGCCGCGCCGGCTCCAGCTTTGTGTCGGCGTCCTGCCGCCAGGTGGCCAGCTGGTCCAGACTCAGCTCGAGATACCAGGCCTTGGCGAACTCCAGCGCCCGCCTGGTGCCGGACCGAGCCGCAGAAGCCTTCCAGGCCTTGAAGCGGCCGACTGCCACCTCCAGCCAGTCGGCAGTCCGACTGGGGGTGCGGGGAATCACCTCACCAGGCCAGAGAGCGGCCAACATCTGCGCCCCAACGCGCTGAAGCCGGCGGGGCATGCGATGAGCCGGCTGGAGACGGGCCTGAATCGCCAAGAGCTGCTCCTCCAGTGACCGGCGAGCGTTTGGCGCGATCTCGGCGCCAGCCTGCCTTCGTGCCTCGCGGTGGGCCTTGATGACCTGGTTGGCGGCGGTAGAGTAGCCAGGGAAGTACTCTGCGCAAGGAAGAAAGAGAAAGAAGAGAAAAACACCAAGTCAGAAAATGAGCTAAAACGGCAAGCGGCAAGCAAGGACGAAGAAGAGGGCGGCCTACCGTCAACCAAGTATTCGATCTGGCCATAGCCATTGATCAGCGTCTGCTTTGCTTCGGCCCAGCTGGCCGCCTTTGTCTCATACTTGGCTTGGAGGGCGGCCTCGCTGTCCTGCACCGCCTTTAGGGCCGCCTTGTGGCTCTTCTCCTGGTCGGCCAACCTCTTGGCCAGGCGGTCACGCTCCTGTGCCAAGGCGGCAAACTCGGCCTCCTTAGCGCGGAGGGCGGCCTGAGCCCCGCCCAGCTATTCCCTCAGACTGGCGTTGGCCGCTGCAGGGATGGCAGAAAAGAAAGAAGCAATAAAGAAGAAGTCGTCAAGGAAGATCTGACCCGACTGCTCAGCAGTCGGCCCGAATCTCGGGGACTACACCCAGTGGGTGCGCTGACGCGCCCCCACGTGAGATAAAAGACGAAGCACTTACGCCGGCTCTCAGATAGGTCAACAGTCTTCTGGGTCAGCTACCGAGCCTGGGAGTTGAAGGCAGCCGCGCGGAGGTTGTGGTAGTCCTGCAAGTCAGGCAGAGGAGCGAATGAGAACAAGAATAGCAAAACAAGACCCGCTAAGAAGTTCCAAGCCGCCTGCTCTGCAGCCGACTCGGAACTCGGGGACTACACCCAGTGGGTGCGCTGACGCGCCCCCACGGAAGAAACCAAGATCCAAAAAGCAAAAATAAGAAGATTAACCCGAATGGCCACCCGCGTCGCAAGGAACTCGTCATTATATTTCCTCAGCGCCGTAGCCTGCGACTGAAGTCGGTTCTGGACGTCCTGCGCTGCCATGTTCACCACAGCCGTCCCTCCACCCGGCGTCCACCCCGAGCTGGCGCTGGCCGCCTCCATGTCCTGGGCCGACGAGCTGGAGCCCGCGGCCTTCTGCGGCTCCGACGCGGCCTTCCCCGTGCGCTGGCGCGAGGGCGACTGGACCACCAGATCCGTCTTCGCGGCCGGCTCGCCTCCGGCCGATTGCGCAGGTGGCAAGTTAGGCCGGCCGCCTTGGGTCGCCCCAGTCGACGGGGTCGGTGCTGCCTCCCTCTCCGGGACGACGACGTCGTCCTCCCTCTCCAATCCTGGTTGGTCGCCGCCGGCTTCCTCTGGCGGGGGCTCTGGGGCCTCAGGCGCCACGACACGCAGAGGGGTGACAAGCAAGGCCCCCTCCGCCATCGCCGCGGCCGCAGCCTCCGCTTGTGCCTTGGCCGCTGCGTCGGCGTGCGCCTATGCCGCCTCCTCCTCCTGTGCTGCCTTGGCGGCAGCCGCCCTCAACTCCTCCGCCTCCCGCTCCTCCCGCGCCTCCCGCGCATTTCTTTCCGTCGCCGCCTGAAGCTCGGCGCGGGGGTCCACACGGCGGGTGCTCCCGGATCCTCCCGGCGATCCAACGACGGAGGCGGCAGCAACCCGCTCGAGCGACAGTGGAGCCCTGATTTTTTGAGAAAGGACAAGGATTCAGAAACTACCAAAGAAAAGAAGAAAGAATGTATAAAGGAGTATACGCTTATGCCGACACCGTCTGTGGCTGCTTCACCACCTTGCGGAAGCGGGCCGCCTTCGCGGCCGCCTGATCCCGCCTGGTCGCCGCCGCCCCGCCCTTGGGCTTCTTCGGCCGGCTGCCGAACAAGCCCGACGCGGCACGGCGCTTCTGCCCGCCGTCCCGAGCAGGCGGCGCGGTGGAGGAACCCGCGCCGTGGCCGGATGCTGGCTGGCGGCATGGGACGACTTCCGCCTCATCGTCGTCCGGCCAGTCGTCGAAGCTGGCTCCAAGCCCGGAGCCGCCTGCCTCGGCGCCGGCTTCGCCGCCACCCACCTAGGTGTTGTCCTCCATGGCGGCCGCCCCCAAGTCGTGGTCCTCCAGGTCATGCTCCGCCCGGTCGGGGAGGAATCGGCGCTCCGTCTCTGACCCGGCTGCAGGTCGAAGGAGAGAGCTCTGCCAAGGCGTGCCGACTGGTCAGAGACGGCCAGAAGGAATTCGGCAACAAAACTAAGAAAAGAAAAGGAAAAAGAAAACATACCGTGGGCGGAGGATGCGCACAGGAATATGGCTCCTTGCCAAACCGCCACTCTGCGGAGAGCTTGCAGTTCGCAAGGTAATTCACCATGTGGGACACCTCGTCATGCGGCATGTCCTTGGTGCACATCTGACTCGGATCGAGCTGGCCGCTCATCTGACAGATCAGGTGAGGGCGGCTCTGAAGCGGAAGCACCTGGTGCACGACGAAGGCAGCCAGCAAGTCGGGCCCAGTTAGGCCCTCCGACTGGAACATCATCCGCAGTCGGGCGACGGCCGTGGCTCCAGCCGGCGTCAGCGACGCGGCCCGATAGGACCAGTGGGGCCGCCTCCCAGCCGGCGGGCCGGCAACGTAAGCCGGCAAGTTGACGTAGTCGCCTTGCAGGGCGACGTTCTTCACGTAGAAATAGGACTTCTGCCAGCGCTTCACCGACTGGATTAATGTGATGACCGGGGAGGGGTTGTCGGCCGCCGGCCTCCGCATCGCGATGAAGGCACCGCTCTGGGCCGGCACGCCCTGCATGTGGGTGCCCAGCTTAGATTGGAAGAACTCCCCCCAGAGCTCGAGGGTGGGGAGAACGCCAAGGAAGCCTTCGCACAAGGTGACGAAGGCGGACAGCAGCACCACCGTGTTTGGAGTGAGGTGGTGCGGCTGGAGTTGATAGAAGTCGAGGAAGGAGCGGAAGAAAGCGCTCGCCGGCAAGCCGATGCCACGCAGGAAATGCGCGGAAGACTACCCGCTTGCCTTCCTCCGGCTCCGGCATGATCTCCCTCGCAGGCGCGAGACGGACCCGCACCTGGTCCGCGCCGGGCAACCGCCGCGTCTTGCAGAGGAACTCGATGTGGTCCGTGTGGACGTTGGAGCCGTCCCAGTCCCCGCCGTACTGCATGGTGGCGAGAAGCTAGCGAGGAAGAGTGCGGCGGCGGAGAAAGCAGGGCCCTGCGGCGGCAGAGCTGTGGGGCGGAGTGAAGAATGGTGGGACGGCGCGGCAGCGAGGCGCTGCTGCGAGGGAAAGCAAGAGGAAGAAGATGGCGGAGAGGAGAGGAGCGTGCGAGCGTCTGCCGCTTCCCCTCCTCCCCTACTTATAGCCTCGTGCGGCGCAGCCGAGGAGGCGAGGCGTGGGGAGGAACGTGGGATTAACTGCGCCCACTCCCCCACGTCCCGCGATTATTGCGCCCTAACGGCGTGCGGAAACCGTCGCCGGAAGACGTGCGGACGGCTTTGGGCCGCAAAGAATCCGCGCCTGGGCGTAGGCGTAGGAGTCGTGGGCCCTTGGCCTGCGGCGACGTCTTGTCGCGCGCGTGGGTTGGCAGGCTCTCTTCAGCCAGGGGACACCACGTGGTTCGCAGGCGGCGAGCGGCCGGCCCGCAGCCCGGCGCATGCGCCAACAGACTCCCGCCTTCCGACTTTAAAAATTTCGCCAAGACGGCGCGCCCAACCGAAGCCGGCTCCCAGCTGCTGGCTCATCAAGATAAGAAGCTGACCGAGCTTCTCGACCTCCACTCAGCCTCGAAGCCCAACCAGCTTCGGGGACTACTGTCGGAGTAAATGGCCACGGGTAGCCTAACCGACTCCCCCCGGCTCTTCAAAAAATTACCAAGCCATTCAAGACTTCAAGCATACAAAGCATAGGGCCGACTCCCCGAAGGCGACCCGGCCCCAGAAACCTCCTCCAAGAAAGATACGAGATGGCCGACTCCAGGAAGCCGGCCCCAAGAGGACCGACTCCCAGATGCCGGCCATGAAGAAAGCTGACTCCTGGAAGCCGGCCATGAAGAAAGCCGACTCCCAGAAGCCGGCCATGAAGAAAGTCGGCTCCCAGAAGCCGGCCAAGACTGCGCCCACTAAGACTGTACCCACATAACGGCGATAGGATGGGGCGTGGCCACAGTACCGCCCACTACCCCCAAATCCCGGAACAGGCATGGCCACAGGGCGCCGTACGGACCAGCCATCCCCCGTCCGGCACGGCACTGTAGCCATGCTGGCCTCGATGTCACCCACGACAGGCACTAGTACGGCCCGTAGGCGGTGGGCCCCTCCTGCCAGAGAGACACCCAAGGGCGGCATGGCCTCCTATAGTCGGCCAGGGGTGTGGCCGGCTCCCAATAGCCGGCTACCTCCCTCCCTCGAAACATGCGCCTCATTAAGGAGACAAGACGAGGTAAGGCTATAGTGAGAGCCTGCAAGGCGGCGACACTGTAGCCACGCTTACCTCAACAAAGCTCTCGTCATCAGAGGCGAGGCAACAGTAACCAGCCGCCGACAAAGCCCCCAAGCGGTGGGGCCGGCCTGTCGGCCAAGAAGCTGGCAGCCGGCGGGACCCACCAGTCGGCGGGCCCCAATGACCGGCGGAGAAGCCGGCATGCATAGACGCTGACAGCTGGGACCCGCGCCTAGTCGGATTACCATTGTACCCCTGTGGGGGTAGGCCTATATAAGCCCCCCGGGACACCCATGCAAAGGGTTGATCTCCTAGAGTTTCACACACCACATAGAGAGAAAAGGAGAGCTAAGCCTTGCCCTTCTTCTTCCTCTAGCCAGACAGCTCAAGGAGCACTTGTAGCTACTCATATTGATCTAGTGATCATGCGGAGACCCCGCAGAGCAGGACTAGGGGTGTTATCTCCACGGAGAGCCCCGAACCTGGGTAAGATCCGCCGGCGTGCATGTCTTCGCCTCATCCCGTTTCCAGGCACCGGCGACGTCTTACTGGCTCCCACAATGATAAGCCACCCATTGGCATATGTCGCACCTACCACCCGACATGTGTCTCTTTGCTTTCGTTTTGTTGAACCTTCATTGCCTTGGTTTGTTGGTTTGTGTTTGTGTGCGTGTGAGCCCAGGAGACTTATTCTATCATATGGTGTGAGACACATGCCCTCAAGCTTATCCTTTATTGTCTAGTATGTTTACTAGATTGTAAGCTTATGTTATCTTGTGCCCTTTACTTCATGCTCACTTAGTACACCTTGCCTCCATGCTTAGTGTCACTTAGTTTGTTGCAAGGATTGCCTTGTCTATAAAATATAGGGGGAGTGTTGATCCTAGTATGTGTGTTGTGCACTCCAAAGCATATATATATAAAGTGCACACATCTAGGGGGAGTCTGTCTATATTTTGTAGATTTTGAGTTTGCCTATGTTCATTTTATATCCCTTTGTGCAAATCCTGTCTTGTCATCCATCCACCAAAAAGGGGGAGATTGTAAGGGCATATTTCTCCCTATGTGGTTTTGGTGATTGATGACAGTGCATTTGCAGACTAATCGTGTGCGTTGAGCATTTCAGATATCTCATGTCTAGGCACAAGACGATTCAGTGCCCCTCGGAACCTATCGAAGACGGTGGTTCTCTACGTTTCTTTTCGGTGGATTTGAGTCGTTGGAAAGCCGTACTATTAAGAGGGGGTCCGCTTCGGAAAGGTTAGGGTGGAATCAACACATACACATCTGTTCCTTTGCACCACCTTTCCTTCGCTTTGATGGAGCACCATCCGTTTATCCTTGTCTCTGCGATATGAGGCTGCCAAGTGCTAAAACCCTCTGTGGCATGCCATAGTACTGCTCAAGGGAGCAGTAGTACCGTAGGAGCACGCGGTAGTACCGCTCCTGGCGAGCGGTAGTACCGCTGCCTCCAGCCCAGACGCTGGCGCATGCGGAAGTACACTACAAAAAAATACACTTCCGTGATGATACGTGTTTGTCACAGTAGGTTACGTTTTCTATCATGCATGTACATCCATGACAATTTTATGACGGAATCAAGATAGTCATACCTGTGCTGTTGTAGAAGTGTTCCATGACATTACCAAAATTATCATCACAGAAGTGTCCACTTCCATGACGATAAATCCCGCGTCATAGAAGTGCTTTCGTCAAGGGTGACCGACACGTTGCATCGACCGTAATGGGTCGCTGTTAAGCTATCGAGTCCGGTTTTGGATTCGATAACCCGTTAACAGCCCGGACCAATGGGGATTTCCATGTGTAAAATTCTCATTGGCCAGAGGAAACACGTGTTTGCGCACCGTTGGGACAGATGTCATCCACTCATTGGACAGGAGGCGCCTATGATACGTCGACACGTGGCACAACCCAATAGAGGCCCATTCCGGTGAAAAGGCCGGCCCAGCTAAAGGCCCACCATGTTTTTCAGACACTAGTGGGCTGGCCCGTTAACAGCCTGCCATGTTTTGGGCCAAATTGAGGCCCATAGCAGGATCAGGCCCGTTAACAGGCTATTTTTCTTTTGGGCCCATTCTAAGACAGGTTTGTATTTCAGCCTGTTAAATGCCCGTTAACCAGTTCGGCCCGATAATAGTTTCAGCCTGTTAGCGGCCCGTGGTGCATCTGGGACGTTGTCGGCCCAGTTTAACTTTAGGCCCTTCAACGGCCCATGTAGAAACTGGGCTATTTCTTGTTCGAAGTAACTTTAGGCCTCTTAACGGCCCATAGTCTTCGTGGATAAATTTCAGCCCAACAGGCCTATCGGCCTGTTAATGGCCCGTGGAACAGTTGGGCCTAATTACAGCCCGCGTTGAGTCAGGCCTGCTTACAACCCATCTGATAATGGCCCGTGACACTTTTGGGCCTATGGCCCACGTGGATACCGGCCTGCTTAAAGCCCATAATTTTATTGGGCCAAACTGGCCCGAGATATATTTTGGCCTGTTAACTGCTCGTCCTATTTGGGCCAAACATGGGCCTTAGGCAGTTTCGGCCTGTATTGGCCCGTGAATTTTTCGGCCCAACGCTGGCCCAGTCTAGGTTTTAGCCTGTTAAAAGCCCATGGTACTCTCTGGCCCAGCTGGCTAGAACTTTACTCGGCATGTTAAAGGCGGGAAACTACTATAGGTTTAGACCTGCTAATGGCCCAAGATGATTATAGGCCCACGTTTTGGCCCATATGAGTAACGGGCCGGCCTGAAGACCGACAACACCGAGATCCACTGAACCTTCTGACCTAAATTACAGCATACCGACCAAAGAATAAACCTAGACTATACAATAAAGAAATTTCGGCATATTACATCCACTGGGAATCAAAGTTCGCTACCGGTGATAATAAAGCGCAACGTGACCGCAGATTACATACACTGGGCATCAAAGGTCGCCACCAGTGCATATAAACGCGCCGACAAAAGAATATACAAAACTGAGACCACTTCAAAAGGCACTAGGCCTGGCCAGGGTGGGCCCCGCAAGCAGCCGAACAAGCTGATGAGACCTCAGTTGTGTCAACGATAGATGCTCCATCCCTAGCTGTATGGCACCATAGTGCGCAAGGCAGTCCTCTGACATCTTCCTTGCATCTTTGACGGAGCAGAGCTGAAACAAGCCTTTCTGCTTAAAGTTGAGACTGAAGAAGTTGAACTGATTGAGGCAGCGACTGCATAGAGGTTGTCTCACACCTACTGGTGAGCAGCTTCAACTCACTGTCTTCATCAAGACAGGACCTTGGGGTCATCTCGCTGTCCTCAATATGATTTGGCTCACTATCTTCCCTAAAGTTCTGCATAGCATAAGAGATACGACTCTGAAAGAGAAACAAGGAGACACGTAACAGGTTTCACAATTATATAAGCAAATAAATGGATCTGTTCTGCATAAGGAACATGTTTTTACAACTACAATTTAAAACTAGTAGTTGTTGCAACATCCAATCAGATGTAAACAACAAAGTAAACAACAGTGGAGGAAATGATGCCTATCCAACTCTATACTAGAACAAAGTTTGAAGGCTTGAGAAGGATGAACTTACATTACATGTTAACACGAGCTGGACAAAGCCCATCTCCATGTTGATGGAAGGATAATTCAATAAATTCCCCAAAGAAAATTCTTTATAAGCATTGCCATTTTTCTACATTTTGCAAAGAGTAAATATAGATCAAATAATATTGGAAGAAACAGAGGATAATGAAGCTCAGGTGCAGACTGATGATACATAATCAAATAGCAATTAATTAAGTACAGGGTTACAAGGCAAAAGGTATTGACAAGTGGAATGCAGACATCAACGTGTGCAGTGGCATTGGCTTTATTCAACATTTTGGTAAGAGTAAATGTAGATATGATAATTTGGAGAAAGTGGAGGGCAGGGCAGATAAGATGCAGAGTAATGCTAGACAATCAACTATCTCGCGATGCAAGTACAGTAATACCACCACCGTCTGTTATTACTTGTCGCTCAAATGGATGTATCTAGCACTATTAAGTTCTAAATACATCCAATTGATCAACAATTAATTTGATACAGAGGGAGTACATGACAACAGGTACTTACATGAGCAATCCAAAACTTCATAACCATTGTGTTAATTCTACATTTATCTAAGAGTAAATATAGATCTTATAATTTCAAGCAAAGGGAGGATAAAGAAGCGAACATTTACAGTGATGCTACATAATCAAACAGCAATGTGTGTAAGCATGCTGATAAAGGGCAAGAGGTACTGACAAGAGCAATGAAGAGCCCAGTATTGTTGTGAGATCCTATGATCCTTTGAGCAAGGAGCTTCATCTAAAATTAGTTTTCATACAAGAGAGAAGGTAAGGCACATGCAGAAATTTAGGAGTTCAAATTTTGAATTGATATCATAGACAGTACCTCACGCTGGGCTCTCAGCAGTTCTAATAGTGGTTTGGCCAGTGGAGTAGGGGTAGAGTGTGGTACAGTTGGGCCAGTGTTTTCTATGGCTGCTGATCTATCTGATTTATCAGGTATCACTACCTTTTCCAAATACCTAGTTTGTACTCCTCGAGGATTTGCACTCACCCTCTTCCTTTTGGACATCTATTACGAAAGAACAACATTTGACTAGAAAAACATAGTATGACGACACATGGAATAGGTATGGCATATACTCATATATAATGGTTAAACTAAGCAGATGGTGTAACAAAGTAGAAGTAATGCAAGAGGTCAGATGCAAAATATGTGCGACCAATACAACCTTGCCAAGTTAGAGCAAGCACCTTGATGGGTGAATAAGATAGGTCATCCTCCACCATGCCAAGTTTGTTAGCCAGTGGATTGTTCCGCAATATTCCTCTCGTGCACCCATTCTCATATTTATTTTGATAATGTTCAGTACCTGAGATGCATGAAAACATAAAAACAAGTGAGATTATCTTTGTAATGCAGAAGTGATTCTAATCCAATACTACCTCCCTGTAAACCCCTTCGTGCTATCTCTGCAATTCTTCTGAGAGAGGCCATGCATGCCGTAACTTGGTGTGTGCATTAATATAATGTGGCCTACTACTCAAAATATGAGAGCTCCAGAAGTGATGATACTTTGCAGATGACAGCTTCAACATAGTAAAGAAGAACAAGTCGGCCTGACCCGACAGATTAAAAATATACTAAGGGAGAACAACTCGACCTGACCAGTCGACCGCAAATGTCTCTGCTACTCTTCCCAGCAAGGAACATACTTATTAAAGAAGAGAAGAGGATCATCTTAAAGAAGAGCAGAAGAGCAAGCAGATTGAAGATATTACAAGTCTTTCTATACAATGTTGGTTGCCCACCCATGATGAACCGGAGCGCATAGAGAAATAGTATTCCTTCCGATCTCTCCATATGTGGCTCACATGCATTTTGAAACTAAAGTAGGAACATTTAGCTGACCAATTAAACATCTCTCAGTTTTACTAATATCAGCATAATATCATATTTGAATTTGTACAACTAAGCTTGTTTACCTCGATGGGTGGAGAAGTGCTATTACGACACGAACCATGTAGGATGATCGTGGTCATCATAAAATGGGGAAACCGTAAGCATGATGAGTATAGTGTTGACCGTGGCAGTGGGATGGCAGATCTGAAGCTGCAAACTGCGGAAAGGGTAGTTAGCAACCGATGTTTGCTTTGAATTAACAACTAAGATTTGGTATGGACAAGAAAGTACAATCAACAAGTGACAAATAAATGCAATTCTGCTGTCTCTCTATATGTCGCGACATGCATTTGGAAACTCAAGTGGGACCTTTAGCTAACCAATTAAATGTTTCTGTTAACTAATATCAGTATCATACCACAATCATATTTGAACAACTAAGCTTTGGAATTTTGAGTGTTGTGTTGTTTAGCTTGAAGGGTGGAATAATGCTAGTACGAGAGAAAGCACCTACGCAGATCATAGTAGAGTAGATAAAAGGGGAAAACCCTAAGCATCAAGAGTAAAACCAGGAAAGTGGAACTAGCTGGACCAGTGGGTGGAGCACATGCTTTTCGAAACGAATATAGGAACATTAGGTGACCAATTAAACGTTCTCTGTTTTAGTAATATGAGCATCATATCAGATTCGTATTTCAACACCTAAGCTTTGGAATTATGAGTGGCATGTTGTTTCGCTTGATGGGTTGAGGTCTTGAGGAGCAGTGCTAGCACGACACGAAGCACCTACGATGATGGTAGTGAATATAAAGGGGGAAAACCATAAGATTTACGAGTATAGCGACCGTGCCATGGCGGATTTGAAGGTGCAAACCAGACAAAGCTACTTCGCAGCCAATGTTTGCTTTCAGCTAGCCACTACGATTTGGTACGGACAAGAAAAGTACAGTAAACAATTTACGATCTATTTTCCGGGTGAGATCAATTACTTAAGCACATATGGAAGAGTACCACCTCTCTTGCGACGCCGTGTAGGCCTCTGCTGATACGTTGAGGGTGCTACGGGTGCGATGGCTGTCGGCAGCGGGGAAGAAGACTTTAGAAGGCAGACGGCCAGGTCGGGGGATAAATCCTGTTGCTGTGGACAAGGCAGTCGTAGGAGCGGCAACGATAAGGTGGACGACAGCGCTGATGAAGCGAGAGGACGCGATGAAAGGATCCTGGTCCGGCGCCGTGGATGAGAGACGTCCATCTCTTGCAGTGGATGACGGGGTAGCGGCTCCGGCAAGGTGGAGGATGGGGTGGTGGACGGAGGAGGCTGGCAGTGATAACCACAAGTATAGGGGATCAATTGTAGCCTCTTTCGGTAAGTAAGAGTGTCGAACCCAATGAGGAGCTAAGGTAGAACAAATATTCCCTCAAGTTTTATCGACCACCGATACAACTCTACGCACGCTTGACATTCGCTTTACCTAGAACAAGTATAAAACTAGAAGTACTTTGTAGGTGTGACGGGATGGGTTTGCAAGAATATAAAGAGCATGTAAATAAAATCTAGGGGCTGTGTCACGGTTTTGTCACGGCAGATGTCCTAGAGAAAGGACTTAGTCGTGGAGCCATCGCTACGAGTTAGCTTAAAGGGGTTAAAGCGGACAAGGGACGCAAGAGAGTTTTATACTAGTTCAGCCCCTTACGATGAAGGTAAAAGCCTACGTCTAGTTGTGATGGAATTGATGGGGTTTCGATGACCAGGGAGCGAATACGCTTTGCCTGAGTCTCGAGGTGTTGTCTGTTGTCCCTGAACCGCCGCCGGGTCGTCCCCTTATATACATGGGTTGACGCCCGTCGGTTTACAGACTCCGAGGCCGGCTCATAATCGTGTCCGGCTCGGTCTCTGCTACCTCTATCTTACAACACAAGTTTACATATCAATGCCGGTTTGTGTCTACAGGCCTTAAACCGGCTTTGGGCCCTGGGCCTTCATGAAGCGTCACCGTCTGTCTTCATAGGCTTCAGATACAGATGAACTACTTATGGGGTTAACCCGGCCTCTCCTGGCCGGTTTACACCCAGTGGTAATATCCCCAACATTAGGCCCCAGATTGATTTGAACTGGTTCATGTCAATCCTCAATACTTAAGAAATTTGCTTCTGCAACATCTTCATATAATCTTGAAAACCGTCGTGATGTCATCTTGTAGGATCATGGTAAACCGCCGTGACGTCACCTACTATTTAAAACTCTGTATAATCCACCTTCATTAATAAGCCTCTGACAATCGAGGCGACAGCTCCGCCTCATATCCAAAAAATTCGGCTCCTCAATTTTCGCACCTGTCGTTTATCTCCCTTATAAATAGGGCCTGGGGGTCTTTCCATTTTCCCCCTCGTACCTCTTCGCATCATCATCATCCTCGCGACGCCCGAGCCTTCGACCTCAGCCGCCGCCGCCGACCTTCGACTGCTGCCCCAACCTTGGCCGCTGCATCAACCTGAACATACCAGAGCTCCTCCGCGCGCCGCCGCTGCTCGACAGCCTCCGTAAGTCTCCCCTTCTCTTCCCATAGATCTGCACTTAGGGTTTCTGTCATTCATCAGTTTTCTTCGCCCGAACCTTCTTTATCCTTATATCCATGGATTAGATCCAAGAACCACATAGATCTCGCGCGGTGGTAGTTTTAGCACCTGTTTGATATCCAACTCATCTCATTTAAGTAGAAAATCCCATCTGAATCTTCATCAACTGCTTCGGTACCAATATTTAGGTCTGAATATATTTTCGTTTCCTGACATGCGGTAGATCCCAAATTACCATGCTAACTTGTGAAACCTGTTTTTCTCTTCACTTATACATCCTTAACACCAGATTGGGCGGTTTAACTTTATATACAAAATGATGACCCAGTAGATACCATTAGTCCCCTATTGAACCGCCAATGTATTACACTGTTTACATTGTCAGACTCCGATTTACGAATAACCAAATCCGATTTGTCAATATGCTTGTATCCTCATACCGCTGTATAGTTGTCCACTGTAATTCTTAAACCGGCAATAATCATGTTTCAGATTTCCCTTGTCATGGCCAAGCAAGTCTATGAATGTAATTGGGCTCCCTCTCGAGTAACCGAGGAGCAGTTAAGCAACCTTGTAAAAACGGGCGCTTTAGCTAAAAAAGATGTCATCCACTGGAGGATCCCTGGCCCGGAAAATCCTCCTACACCCATGGATGGAGAGGTAGTCGTATTCGCTGATCATCTCGGACGAGGTTTTAGTCCTCCCGGTTCAAATTTTTTCCAGGATGTACTGGCCAATTTTCAGCTGCGCCCTCAAGACATCGGTCCCAATTCTGTGGCCAACATCTTCCACTTCCAAGTCTTTCGTGAGGTTTATATACAAGAGGAACCTTCAGTCGAACTGTTTAGGGATTTCTTTCACTTAAACCGTCGCACAGAATTCTCAGATGGACCCAATACGGAATTGGGCAGAATGGCGGTTCAAGAAAAGGAAGGAAGTCACCTTCCCTCATCCCAAACTCCACAGTCACCCCAAAGAGTGGAACCAGACTTGGTTTTACTGCATGGATACATCTCCATCTGATGAGAACCACCTACCGGGTTACCACCCTGAACGACTTAGCAACACACATCCTTTCCCTCAAAGGTTAACAGCAAGAGAAAGGGCCAACTATGCTCCCCAATTATCAAAGCTCAGAGCCTTCATGGCGAACGGTTTGACAGGAGTGGATCTTGCTCGTTGCTGGATAAGCTGGAGTATTCTGCCCTTAAGTCGGCGCCCCGGTTTGATGTGTGAGTACACGGGGAGTTTGAAGGATGCTCAGCGGCACATTGACATTCAGCTTACAGATGCAGAAGTCACTGAAGCTGTAAAAAAGATACTGAACAAACCGGAGGGTGTCTGTGCCCAAACCGGACTACTCCCTTTCCGCACCTTCAACAAACCGCCAGCTGTAAGAATCATATAATCTTTTTATCTGACGTTGCTTCTGTCCAAATATTCTCTAAAAGTGTGATTATTTTCTGACAGGGTGACGATCCGTTCTGGAACAAGAAACCGTCACAAGACAAACCGGCAAAGCCGCAAGACAAACCGGTCAAGCCAGTTCATCCAAAGACCAAGGTTATTAAAAAACCTACCAAGAGAAGGACTACTGCATCCTCCGATCCACCAGCTGATGATGATGTGGGTAATCCGGAACCAGAGGTAGAACATGACTCTCTTGGTTCATTTTTTGTACATCTCATTGACAATGATTATTATCAGGATGACGCTGAAGGCAGTCACGCTGAGGACGTAGAGGTAACCATTCTTTCCTCCGATTCAGATCCTCTGCCAACATCAAAAATCCGTCAAGCAAACCGGAAAGTAAAATTTTCTCACCCTCTTGCTTATTTGGACCCAAACTTTCTTTTGAAGATGCAGCAGCACAAGGCTCGCCATACAACCCGACACAGCGGCCAGGTAGTTACCTCCGCCGGTTTACCGAACAGTCCGGTTCGGAAACGCCGATCAGAGGTCTCTTATCCCATTGATACTTCATGCCCAAAAGCAGGTTGTTTTCGCCATCCTCTTAACCCGTCTGATTCATATTATCATGGTACTTCTCACTCATCCTCTGGCGAGTCATCGGCCACACAGCTTCCACCCTCAAAACAGTTCCTGGGTGAGCTATGCACATGTCTTTATTCTTGATGTGTTATCTTTACATACTGTACTGATCCTTATGTCTATCTTTTCTCAGCGCCAAGCCAAGACCCAGCAAGAAGGCTCGGTTAAACAAACCGGCTGATGATAATGTAGCTGCTGAACCAGAAGCAACTCCAGATCCGGAAGAAACCGAAGCTGACGACATGCTTAATGATCCGCCGCCTCAAGACCATCACTTCCTTGCCGAACAAGTGCAAGTTGACACTACCAGCCATGCAGACCGGCCAACCAGCCCTGTCCAAACTGATGATAAACCGGCCAACCCGGTTAAAGGTACTGATAAACCGCTAACTCCAGCAAAAGCTGCTGATGACCAAGATGATGATGTTATGATTACTGGCACTGGCCACACCACTCCTGGCAGCCCTGTCACTTTGTCGAAGCATACTGCCAAGGAGGAGCTTCCTGCTATCGGCAAAGGCAAGTGGAATGCCGATTTATCAAGCTACGCCAATCTCAATGCTCAAGACATTCACTCTGGCTTCTTGAACCGTCTGTATACCAGCCGTGATTATGAAGCTAGTTTGGTAAACTTGATGAAGGAGCGATATGAGGTAACTACTATTTTTCTCTTTTTGTCCAATTGCAGTTTATCAACTCCTAGTAGCCCCCAAGTGACGGTTTATGATACCAATCTAAACCGGGACTTTTGTCATAACTTAACTTTGCATGTTTAGCCTCCAGGGACCGGATTACCTTTTTAAGATGAACCGGTTCCTTAAAATTTGCCATACTGCTCTTACACCGGTATAGCCCCCAAGGGCCGGTTTACTTTTATAAAGATGAGCCGGGACTGTAGAAGAATTCCCATACCAACAGTTTTTGAGCAAACACACATTAGCCCCCAAGTGCCAAGATTAATACTTGTATTATGCTTGGGACTTGTAGAAATGTCTGATAAGGAGCAAATATGCATTAGCCCCCAAGTATCAAGGGGATAACTTATTATGTGCTTGGTACTTCAAATATGTTACTATCAACTCATTATGTATCTGTCTCTTTATAGGCTGAGCTGAGCAAGAAGGAAAGCCAAAGCGCTGATCTGCAAGAGAACATCAAGTCCCAACAGGCCGAAACTTCCAAAGCAAAAAATGAACTGACGAGCGCCTTTGCCGCTATGGAAAAGCTAAAGGAGAGCTTTGCCAAGGAACGGGCGGATTGGAACACAGAGAAATCCGCTTTGCGGAAAAGAGCTGAGGACGCAGAAGCAGCTCTCAAACCGGTGGTAGACGAGCTGACTGGTGTAAAGCGGCAAGTACATGCGATGATCGCTCCTGTGTTTGGTAAGCATCTTTTCCTTAATACTTTCAACATATCTTCCCATGCGCTGCCGGTTTACTGATGTTTGCAATGATGCAGGAACTTGCATTAGTCATCTGGGCTCTGATGTTCAGAAGAAGCTGAAGGCTGCCTACACGCTGATAGAACAACTGTATACTGGTGCTCAACGAATTATCTGCACCGCTTCTCACAATAAGCCGCCCCTGACTTTAATCAAGGATACCTTAGACATGCTATCTATGCTGCCTGCCCGGGTAGAAGAGCTAAAGAGGTCTGCTGCAAGGGCTGGCGCTCTGACCGCTCTAACCCGGGCAAAGGCGTGGGTGCCTGATCTTGATCTGGTGGACGTGGCTAAAGGCTTCCCAAGCTTAAAAGAAGATGGATCCGAATTTGCTAGGAGGATCCCCGCGCCATAAACCGGGAAGTACGTCCACTGGCTTATCAATTGGCTGAAGAAGTTGATCTCTCACACTATTAGGCTAGCTATGATGAAAAGAACAGATGGGTTGCGGCGCCAATTCCAGAAGCGCAAAGTCTGATCCCTCCAATCCGTAAGCACACTTATGCCCCTGATATTGAACCGTCAACCCTTATAAGCGACGAACCTGTGTTCCAAGCTTTAACTGGGATCGACTGGACAAATGTTGACTTCCAGCCGCTGGGTAGAGACGAAGAAGATGAACCGGTGCAAGATGATCCGTAGCCGTCAGGTCAAGCTGACAAGCAATCGTAGTCCGGGGGCCGGTTTAGTCTTTCACTTGCTGCAATGCTTACCGAGAAACAATTATTCTTTTGGGCACTGAAACGCCTTGTAATAGGCTAGTTAAAACACTTTGTCTGTTATGCCTTCGTGCATACTTATCTGCAACTGATGCGTGTTAATCCGCCATGCTTAAGATATGATGTTCATAATCCATAGCTATTTATTCAAGCCGTTCCTGCAGATAAGACGCTTAAAGCGCCCTGGCGGTTTACCACCGGGCGGGTCACGATACCCAAATATATATATGACCAAGGTTTATAACCAAGGTTGTAAAAGATAATTAAATATGGAAATATATGATACCTGTGACCTTTAGACATAGTGTTGGCTGACCAACCTTGTAATGAGGGTAATAACCCTAATCCGGAGTAAATGTAACTCCTGTTATATGATGCCGGTTTACAATAAAACCGTTCCGGGTTGTGATAAACACCAGTTTATTCCATACTGGTGACTATGAGTCAAAACCAGGCCGGGCTGATAGTCTCCGGATTATGACTTGATCATGTACTGACAACTTGTAGTTGACAGCCTAACCGGGTTGATAAACACCGGTTTGAAAACGTCACAAATGTTATGAAAACGAAGAAAACTCAGCAAAAGGCAAATAAAAACTGTTGTAGTCGAGGCTTTTCACGGGCTGCCAGGCCCCAAATTTGATCAAGAGGTGTAGCTATGGTTCGGGTTCGACCAAGCCCCCAAGTGATGCGGTGGCATTACGCCGATCAAGAGGTGTAGCTATGGTTCGGGTTCGACCAAGCCCCCAAGTGATGCTGTGGCATTACGTCGATCAAGAGGTGTAGCTATGGTTCGGATACGACCAAGCCCCCAAGTGATGTTGTGGCATTACGCCGATCAAGAGGTGTAGCTATGGTTCGGATACGACCAAGCCCCCAAGTGATGCTGTGGCATTATGCCGATCAAGAGGTGTAGCTATGGTTCAGATACGACCAAGCCCCCAAGTGACCTAATATTAAGCTTTGAAAAGCTAAATCAAGGGGTAAACCGGACGCCGCTTTGTAAGCTCCATGTAACCACACATGATATAAGAAAACAACAGATACCCCGCTTTAGCTGAGGTTCCGGTTTATTATATTGATCATAATATATACAATGTCATAATATATACATAAGCAGAGCCTGTAGGTCAAGTATAGTAGGGCCAAAGATGAGCAATATTCCACGGCCGGTTGGTGTCCTCCGATTTACGTGAGTCTTTGTGCTCTCAAACATCAATTAGGTAATACGACCCGTTGTGTAGATTCTTGCTGACCACAAAGGGTCCTTCCCAAGGGGGGGGATAGCTTGTGCATATCCGTCTGATCCTAGATGAGCCGAAGCACCAAATCACCTTCTTGAAAGGTTCTGGTTCGAACCCGGCGGCTATGATAACGACGCAGATCTTGCTGATAAATCGCCGAACGGGCTGCCGCCATGTCACGCTCCTCATCTAACAGGTCAGGAGCTTCCTGCCGTGCCTTTTCGTTGTCAGCTTCAACGTATGCCGCTACACGAGGTGAGTCATGACGGATGTCACTAGGAAGAACTGCTTCCGCTCCATAAACCATGAAGAACGGTGTATATCCCGTCGATCTGTTGGGTGTGGTATTGATGCTCCATAACACTGAAGGTAGCTCCTCAACTCAACAACCCGGCGTCCGTTGCAAAGGAACCATAAGCCGGGTTTGATGCCTCTCAAGATCTCTTGATTGGCCCTCTCTGCTTGACCATTGGACTGAGGATGAGCCACTGATGACACGCCAAGCCGGATGTGCTCACGTTGACAGAACTCCTTCATGGCACCCTTAGATAGATTGGTACCACTGTCTGTTATAATGCTGTGTGGAAAGCCAAACCGGAAGATCACCTTTTTGATGAATTGAACCGCCGTGGCTGCGTCATACTTACTAACTGGTTCTGCCTCCACCCACTTCGTGAACTTATCAACCGCCACCAAAAGGTGGGTCTTCTTGTCCTTGGACCTCTTGAAAGGCCCAACCATATCCAGCACCCAAGTTGCAAACGGCCAGGTGATTGGAATCATCCTCAATTCTTGAGCTGGTACATGAGCGCGCCTTGAGAATTTTTGACAACCATCACATCTTTTGACCAAGTCCTCGGCATCAGCATGAGCTGTCAACCAATAGAAACCATGACGAAACGCCTTGGCCAGACCACAATCTCCTTCGTGGATCTCACGCAAAATTTCACGGCCTTCCTCAGGAGACACACAGCGTTGAAACGCCCTTGTCACACTGCAATGATGTAACTCTCCATTGATAATAGTCATGGACTTGGACCGCCGGGTTATCTGCCTGGCCAAAGTTTCATCCTGTGGTAACTCGCCCCGGTTTATATATGCCAGATATGGAACCGTCCAGTCCGGGATAACATGAAGAGCCGCCACCAACTGGGCCTCCGGATAAGGAACAGCCAAATCCTCTTCACCAGGGAGCTTGACAGACGGATTATGCAAAACATCCAAGAAGACATTAGGTGGAACCGGTTTACGTTGGGAACCCTGGCGGCTTAAAGCATCCGCCACTTCATTCTTCCGCCGGTCCACATGATCCACCTGATAACCCTTAAAGTGACCTGCAACAATATCCACCTCACGACGATATGCTGCCATTAGTGGGTCCTTGGAATCCCAAGTGCCGGACACTTGTTGAGCCACCAGATCCGAGTCACCAAAGCACTTAACTCGGCTTAGGTTCATCTCCTTAGCCATCCGAAGACCATGGAGTAAAGCCTCATATTCAGCTGCATTGTTAGTGCAAGGGAACATTAAACAGAGAACATAACAAAACTTATCACCTCGTGGGGAAGTTAATACAACTCCAGCCCCCGAGCCCTCCAATTGCCTGGACCCATCAAAATGAATAGTCCAATAAGTGTGATCCGGCTTCTCCTCTGGCGCTTGTAATTCTGTCCAATCATTAATGAAATCCACAAGTGCCTGAGATTTGATCGCCGTTCGGGGTATGTATTTCAACCCGTGAGGCCCGAGCTCGATAGCCCACTTGGCAATTCGACCAGTTGCTTCCTTGTTCTGGATGATATCCCCCAAAGGAGCAGAGCTGGCCACCGTGATGGGATGACAATGGAAATACTGCTTAAGCTTCCGGCTTGCCATGAAAACCCCATACAACAATTTTTGCCAATGCGGGTACCTCTGCTTGGACTCAATAAGTACCTCACTGATATAGTAAACCGGCCGCTGAACTGGATATTCCTTTCCTGCCTCCTTGCGCTCCACCACACTAGACACACTAACAGCCCGAGCATTAGCTGCCACATATAGCAACAATGGTTCTTTGTCCACTGGAGCAGCGAGAATCGGCGGATTAGCCAGCTGCCGCTTTAAGTCCTCAAATGCTTCATTAGCAGCGTCACTCCAGACGAAGTTATCCGTTTTCTTCAGCATCTGATATAAAGGGATGGCCTTCTCACCAAGGCGACTAACAAACTGGCTCAATGCGGCAATCCGGCCTGCCAGGCGTTGAACATCATTGATACACTTCGGTTTAGCCAAGGAGGTGATGGCTTTGATTTTTTCCGGATTAGCTTCAATGCCCCTGTTAAATACCAAAAAACCCAAGAGCTTGCCTGCAGGTACACCAAAGACGCACTTGGCCGGATTAAGCATCATTTTATAAACCCGCAGGTTATCAAAGGTTTCCTTCAAGTCATCAATCAATGTCTCCTTTTTCCTTGATTTTACCACAATATCATCCACATAGGCGTGAACATTGCGGCCGATCTGTTCGTGCAGACAATTCTGCACACACCTTTGATAAGTCGCCTGGGCACTCTTGAGCCCAAAGGGCATGGATATATAGCAGAAGGCTACAAAGGGAGTTATGAAAGCTGTCTTCTCCTGGTCCTTAACTACCATTTTGATCTGACGATAACCAGAATATGCATCCAAAAAACTTAAACGCTCACAACCCGCCGTAGCATCAATAATTTGATCAATACGGGGAAGGGCAAAAGGATCTGCTGGACAAGCTTTGTTGAGATCTGTGTAGTCCACACACATACGCCAAGTGCCATTCTTCTTGAGGACCAGCACCGGATTAGCCAACCACTCAGGATGGAATACTTCAACGATAAATCCAGCCGCCAAGAGCCTGGCTACTTCTTCTCCAATAGCTTTGCGTCTTTCTTCATTGAACCGGCGAAGAAACTCCTTCACCGGTTTATACTTGGGATCAACATTGAGAGTGTGCTCAGCGAGTTCTCTCGGTACACCTGGCATGTCAGAAGGCTTCCATGCAAACATGTCCCGATTCTCACGGATGAACTTGATGAGCGCGCTTTCCTATTCCGGATCCAAGTTAGCGCTGATGCTAAACTGCTTGGACGAATCGCCAGGCACGAAGTCAACAAGCTTAGTCTCATCAGCCGATTTAAACTTCAGGGCCGGATCATGCTCTGTAGTTGGTTTCTTCAATGAAGTCATATCTGCCGGATCAACATTGTCCTTGTAATACTTCAACTCTCCTGTTGCACAAACCGACTCAGCATAAGCCGCATCACCTTCTTCACACTCCAGAGCAATCTTGCGGCTTCCATGCACGGTTATAGTTCCCTTGTGACCCGGCATCTTGAGCTGTAGATAAACATAACAAGGCCGTGCCATAAATTTAGCATAAGATGTTGATTTTCACCACTTCAAAGGTCAAGGTTTCCGATCTCGAGTCATGCTCATCTCCAAAAGCCACCTCCAGAGCTATTTTACCAACAGGATATGTCGACTTACCAGGCACCACACCATGGAACACCGTATTGGACGGTTTAAGATTTTTATCTGTTAACCCCATGCGACGGAAAGTTTCATAATAAAGGATATTGATACTACTCCCTCCATCCATGAGTACCTTAGTGAACTTATAACCTCCCACCTGAGGTGCCACCACCAGAGCAAGATGACCCGGATTGTCAACCCGGGGTGGATGATCTTCTCTATTCCACACAATCGGCTGCTCGGACCAGCGTAAATAACGGGGCACCGCCGGTTCAACGGCATTCACCGCCCTTTTATGAAGCTTCTGATCGCGCTTGTCCAAGCTAGTGGTGAAGACATGATATTGTCCGCTATTCAACTGCTTCGGGTTGCTCTGGTAACCCGACTGCTGCTGCTGCTGATTGCCCTGATGATTATAGCCACCTTGATTGCCCTGATTACTTTGATTGTTATGTCCACCCTAATTACCGTGGAAGCCTGAACCGGAATTTCCTCCACCATAACCCGGCCCATGAGATCCGGGGCCCGAACTGCCTCCTGGTCCATGATCATACCGGAAAGAATCAGAATTTTTGAACTCTTGCATGATGTAACAATCTTTCCAGAGGTGCGTGGACGGGTTCTCCTTCGTCCCATGCTTTGGACAGGGTTGGTTCAACAAATAAGACAAACGGTCCGGATTAGGATCTGGCCTTCCATCGCGCTGGGGTGGTTTACCCTTACGCCGTTGGCCCTTGTCATGTGTATTAGTGTTAGCCACAAAGTCTAAACCGTGGTCCGCTTTACGCCTGCCACCATTTCCATGACCCGCCGGGTTGTGGTGCTGCCCCTTGGCGTTGCCGCTCTTCTTTCCCTTCCCTGTCTTATCATCGTCAGACTCGGGATCCTTGGTACTATCAGAATCGGCATACTTCACCAGTGCAGCCATGAGGGTTCCCATGTCATTACAATGACGTTTGAGCCGTCCCAACTTCAACTTCAGGGGTTCAAACCGGCAATTGCCTTCCAAGGTTAAAACTGCGGTGTCAGCGTTGATGCGGTCTGATGAATGCAAAATCTGTGAAACCCGGCGCACCCAATGGGTTGTTGATTCTCCTTCCTCCTGGACACAGTCAGCTAAGTCCACAATTGACATGGGCTGCTTGCATGTATCCTTGAAATTCTGAATAAACCGGACTCTCAATTCGGCCCATGACCTGATAGAATTAGCCAGTAAGCTCTTTAACCAAGTGCGGGTTGTCCCTTCTAGCATCATGGTGAAGTATTTCGCACAAGCCGCATCATCCACATCCAGCATCTCCATGGCCATCTCGTAGCTTTCGACCCATGTTTCTGGGGATAAATCGGCGGTGTAATTCGGCACCTTGCGCGGGCCCTTGAAATCCTTGGACAGGCGCACATTGCGCAACGCTGTGACAAGACATGGCACTCCCAAGGAACTAGAGGTAACTCCTGGTTCCACTGATGTGGTTGGACGAACCGGGGTAAGCTGACGGGCTTCATGCTGCGCCGCTAACTCAGCCTCTCTGCGTGCCCGAGCCCGGTTCACCACCTCCTAAGCATCACCAGCATCACCCGCCGGGTTATTGCCACAGGGCTGATCACGGTTCCGCGCATTGCTTGACACTGCCGGTTCATCCATACGCCTGCAGTAACTCCTGCTTGGACGGGGAGTGGAATGAATCCGATCGCGACTATACGAATAAGCCTCCTGTTGAATCAAGGCTGTCCGAAGAAGCTCCTTAACCTGACGCGTCTCGACTGCCGCTGGAGAATCGCCTTCGATCGGGATGGCCGCCAGCCGTGAAGCGGCAGCGACAATGTTGTCCTCGGGTTAGAATAATGACCCGGTGGCATGGGGACATGCGGTGCCACAATATTGTCCTGACGAGGCGGATCCACCAAATGTGGTTGAACCGGCGCTCCTGCCCCCGGTGCCTCCGTCCAGTTTACCACCGGCGGATTACTAGTCCCTGCTCCTAGGGTATTAAAGAGATTTCTAGCGTCATAAACCGGAGGCAGGCGAGATCGGTGCCTCCTCTTCAGGACTTCGTTCGACGCACCCTGATCCAGTATAATCCAGTAAGCTTGTGCGTCCAATGCAGCCCGCTCCGCGGCTATCCTGGTATCCTCAGTTGCTAAGTCGGCTTTGGCCTGGGTGATCTGATCTTTCACTTTCGCGATTTCCGCATTGTGTGCATGCTGATCCACCGGGTTAACCTCCGCCATCAGTGTTGCCAACGCGTCAAACAAATCAGATAGAACCCGAGCTGGTGGTCGCACAGGGCCTCCTGCTCCGGCCACTGCCGCTGCTGCTGATTCGGAAATCATCGCCGCTGCGGTCGAAGAGTGCAGCGCCGGTTGCGTGCCGGCCATGAAGATCGCAACCCGGTTTGGCAGATCAAAAGGGTCCGGAATACTGTCGCCATCGGAACAGCCCCCAATCTGGCCATCTTGAACTGATATAACGTCGCGGTCTCTCCGGTCGATGACTCGTCGCCGGAATAAACGACGGTCTCACCACCAGATTCCGATCTATCCTCAGATTCCCCTCCATGGATAACTCCCATGAAGGCACGCTTCATGACAGGCTTGACCCGGGCAGGTCTCGCACGCTGAGCCGTCTCAACGAGGTCGGTGCAGATGTCCGGCTCAGGGCCCGTTTCACCGATCTTGCCAATGAAGATGTGTATGCCATCAAAGGGGACCCGGTACCCATACTCGATTGAGCCGGCCTCGGGGCCCCAGCCTGCATCGTTGATGTAGAGCTTGCCGCGACAACTTTTGGTCATCCGGCCCACATCGTAACCCTTGAGTCCTTCGAAGTTGCCCTCCAAGAACTTGAAAAAATCGTGCGATGGCCCCATGGTGGGCGCCAACTGTCGCAGTTTTGTCACGGCAGATGTCCTAGAAGAAAGGACTTAGTCGTGGAACCATCGCTACGGGTTAGCTTAAAGGGGTTAAAGCGGACAAGGGACGCAAGAGAGTTTTATACTAGTTCGGCCCCTTACGATGAAGGTAAAAGCCTACGTCTAGTTGTGATGGAATTGATGGGGTTTCGACGACCAGGGAGCGAATACGCTTTGCCTGAGTCTCGAGGTGTTGTCTGTTGTCCCTGAACCGCCGCCGGGTCGTCCCCTTATATACATGGGTTGACGCCCGTCGGTTTACAGACTCCGAGGCCGGCTCATAATCGTGTCCGGCTCGGTCTATGCAACTCTATCTTACAACACAAGTTTACATATCAATGCCAGTTTGTGTCTACAGGCCTTAAACCGGCTTTGGGCCCTGGGCCTTCATGAAGTGTCACCGTTTGTCTTCATAGGCTTCAGATACAGATGAATTATTTATGGGATTAACCCGGCCTCTCCTGGCCGGTTTACACCCAGTGGTAATATCCCCAACAGGCTGCTTAGATAAAGACACAATAAAGTTAGTATAGCGAGTGTGGAAAAGTGGTGGTAGGAGTTGCGAAATTGTCCCTAAGCAATTGACTACTTTACTAGACCGATAGCAAGTTTTATGTGGGAGAGGCCACTGCTAGCATGTCATCCCTGACTTGGAATTCTGTGCACTTATGATTGGAACTATTAGCAAGCATCCGCAACTACTAACGTTCATTAAGGTAAAACCCAACCATAGCACTAAGATATATTGGTCCCCCTTCAATCCCGTATGCATCAATTTCTATGCTAGGTTGAAGCTTCTGTCACTCTTGCCCTCCAATACATAGTCTTATCAACATACAACTAACCCTATGGTGTGATCCACGCGCACGCTCATATGATGGGAACCAAAGGACAGCAACATAACCACAAGCAAATTAAACCAACATAGCAATTCACCAATTACTGATAGGACAACGAAAATCTACTCAGACATCATAGGATGGCAACACATCATTGGATAATTATATGAAGCATAAAGCACCATGTTCAAGTAGAGGGTACAGCAGGTTGCGGGAGAATGGGCCGTTGTAGATAGATGGGGGAAGGTGATGAAGATGTTGGTGAAGATGACGGAGGTGTTGGTGTAGATTGCGGTGACGAAGATGGCCCCGGCGGCGTTCCGGCACCACCAGAAGAGAGGGGGAGAGGGCCCACCTTCTTCTTCTTCTTCTTCCCTGACCTTCTCCCTAGATGGGAGAAGGGTTTTCCCTCTGGTCCTTGGTTTCCATGGCATGGGAGGGGCGAGAGCCCCTCCGAGATTGGATATGTCTCTCTGTCTCTCACTATTTCTGCACTCCGATACTGCCCTTTCACCGTTTCTTATATTCCCGGAGATCCGTAACTCCGATTGGGCTGAAATTTGGAAAGGATTTTTATCTGGATATTAGCTTTCTTGCGCGGAAAGAAGGGCACCAACCGCTTTACGGAGTGGCCACGAGGGCCCAGGGCGCGCCTGACCCCCTGGGGCGCGCCCCCTGCCTCGTGGCCCCCTCGGGCATCGTCTTGCGTTGATTCTTCTTCCCAAAAAATCACATATATTCCAAAAAAAATCTTTGTCAGTTTTTATCCCGTTTGGACTCCGTTTGATATGGATTTCCTGTGAAACGAAAAAGATGCAACAAACAGGAACTGGCACTGGGCACTGGATCAATATGTTAGTCCCAAAAATAGTATAAAAAGTTGCCAAAAGTATATGAAAGTTGTATAATATTGGCATGGAACAATCAAAAATTATAGATACGACGGAGATGTATCAGCATCCCCAAGCTTAATTCCTGCTCGTCCTCGAGTAGGTAAATGATAAAAAAGATAATTTTTGATGTGGAATGCTACCTAGCATAATCTTGATCATGTAATCTAATCATGGCATGAATATTAAGACACGAGTGATTCAAAGCAATAGTCTATCATTAGACATTAAGACAATAATACTTCAAGCATAATAATAAAGCAATCATGTCTTTTCAAAATAACATGGCCAAAGAAAGTTATCCCTGCAAAATCATATGGTCTGGCTATGCTCCATCTTCACCACACAAAATATTCATATCATGCACAACCCCGATGACAAGCCAAGCAATTGTTTCATACTTTAGTATTCTCAAACTTTTCAACCTTCACGCAATACATGAGCGTGAGCCATGGACATAGCACTATAGGTGGAATAGAATATGATGATGGAGGTTGTGTGGAGAAGACTAAAAAAGGATAAAGTCTCACATCGACGCGGCTAATCAACGGGCTAGGGAGATGCCCATCAATTGATGTCAATGCGAGGAGTAGGGATTGCCATGCAACAGATGCACTAGAGCTATAAATATATGAAAGCTCAACAAAAGAAACTAAGTGGGTGTGCATCCAACTTGCTTGCTCACGAAGACCGAGGGCATTTGAGGAAGCCCATTGTTGGAATATACAAGCCAAGTTCTATAATGAAAAATTCCCACTAGTATATGAATGTGACAAAAGAAGAGACTCTCTATCATGAAGATCATAGTGCTACTTTGAAGCACAAGTGTGGAAAAAGGATAGTAGCATTGTCCCTTCTCTTTTTTTCTTTTTTTCTTCTTTTTTTATTTGGCCTTCCCTTTTTTTATTTGGCCTTTCTCTTTTTTTGTTTTTATTTGGGACAATGATCTAATAATGATGATCATCACACTTCTATTTATTTACAACTCAATGATTACAACTCGATACTAGAACAAAATATGACTCTATGACTGCATCCGGCAGTGTACTGGGATGTGCAATGATCTAGCATAGCAATGACATCAAAAAAGGACAAGCCATGAAAACATCATGCTAGCTATCTTACGATCATGCAAAGCAATATGACAATAAATGCTCAAGTCATGTATATGATGATGATGGAAGTTGCATGGCAATATATCTCGGAATGGCTATGGAAAGGCCATGATAGGTAGGTATGGTGGCTGTTTTGAGGAAGATATAAGGAGGCTTATGTGTGATAGAGCGTATCGTATCACGGGGTTTGGATGCACCGGCGAAGTTTTCACCAACTCTCGAGGTGAGAAAGGGCAATGCACGGTACCGAATAGGCTAGCAATGATGGAAGGGTGAGAGTGCGTATAATCCATGGACTCAGCATTAGTCATAAAGAACTCACACACTTATTGCAAAAATCAATTAGTCATCGAAACAAAGTACTATGCACATGCTCCTAGGGGGATAGATTAGTAGGAAAAGACCATCGCTCGTCCCCAACCGCCACTCATAAGGAAGATAATCAATAAATACCTCATGCTCCAACTTTGTTACATAACGGTTCACCATACGTGCATGCTACGGGAATCACAAACTTCAACACAAGTATTTCTACAATCCACAATTACCCACTAGCATGACTCTAATATCACCATCTTTATATCGCAAAACTATTGCAAGGAATCAAACATATCATATTCAGTGATCTACAAGTTTTATGTAGGATTTTATGACTAACCATGTGAATGACCAATTCCTGTCATCTCTCTAAATAGATGTAAGTGAAGCAAGAGATTTTAATTCTTTCTACAAAAGATATGCCCACACTCTAACAAATATAAGTGAAGCAAAAGAGTATTCTACAAATGGCGGTTTTCTATGTGAAGAGAAACAGGCAATCCAAACTTCAAATGATATAAGTGAAGCACATGAAGCATTCTATAAAGCCATACTCAAAAAATATAAGTGAACTGCAATGAGCATTCTATACATCAACCAAGGACTATCTCATACCAGCATGGTGCACCAAAGAAAAGTGAAAACTAAATGCAAAAGACGCTCCAAGATTTGCACATATCACATGAACGAAACAAATCCAAAAACATACTGATACTTGTTGAAGAAAGATGGGATGCCTTCCGGGGCATCCCCAAGCTTAGACGCTTGAGTCTCCTTGAATATTTACTTGGGGTGCCTTGGGCATCCCCAAGCTTGAGCTCTTGCCTCTCCTCCTTCATCTCATATCGAGACCTCGTCGATCTTTGATCAATTCATCCACACAACAATCAACAGAAAGCTCGGTAAGATCCGTTAGTATAATAAAGCAAATCACTACTCTAAGTACTGTTGCAAACCAATTCATATTTTGTTTTTGCATTTTAGCTACTATAATATAAGTTTTCCATGGCTTAATCCACTAATTGAAATTGATAGTTTCATCAAAACAAGCAAACTATGCATCAAAAACAGAATCTGTCTTAAACAGGACAGTCTGTAGTACTCTGAACATTCACCATACCTATGGTACTCCAAAAATTCTGAAACAATTAGGAAAAATAAACAATTTGTATAGAAAGACAGTGCAAAAAGTTTCAGATCTGTTTGACGTTCCAGTAAAAAATGTAAAATCGCGCACTACAGCCAAAGTTTCTGTTTTGCACCGCACAAACCAACAAGCAATGTAAACACCCTAAAGGCAAATCTTGGCACATTATTTTTATTTTTAAACTTTATAAAAGCACAAAACAGAAATAAATGACTCTCTAAAACTTCTGGGTTGCCTCCCTGGCAGCGCTTTCTTTAAAGCCATTAAGCTAGGCATATAGTGCTCAAGTAATGGATCCACCCGGATCCCAAGGTATATCAAAGCCAATTTTAATTAACATTGATTTGTGATTTAGTAGTGAGCACAAAGTAACATATATCATGCAACAACGAAGTCTAACTCTCTTCCTGTGCATCGGCATGTCATAAAAGAACAATTCATGCACACATAGTAAAGGCCAATGCATAGTATAAACAGTTTCTTGCAATTTTATTATATTGGAAACATGGAGAGGCGGAGATGTAGTTCCTCTCTCATAATAATTGCAAGTAGGAGCAGCAAGAACATGCATATTGTATTCATCAAAATTATCATGTGCAACGGTAAAAGGCAACCCAGCAATATAATCCTTAATAAGTGCAAACTTCTCCGATATAGTGTAGTTTGGAGAATTCAAAAAGATAATAGGACTATCATGCATGGGTGCAATAGCAAGAATTTCATGTTTAACATAAGGAACTATAGCAAGTTCATCTCCATAAGCATAATTCATATTGGCATCTTGGCCACAAGCATAGCAAGCATCATCAAAAAGGGATATTTCAAAAGAATCAACGGGATCATAACAATCATCCTTCGGTAAATTCGAAGGGAAATTAAACAATGTATGAGTTGAAGAGTTACTCTCATTAGAAGGTGGGAATGGGTAGCTAATCCGCTCTTCCTCCTTTTGTTCTTCGCTCTCCTCATCATCTTTTTCATCCAATGAGCTCACAATGTCATTAATTTATTCTTCCATAGACTCCTACAAAATATTATTCTCTTCTTGGACAGCGGAGGAGTCCACAATATATGGTTTAATATAAGGATTAGAAGCATAATTATCATAGAAATATTTAAGTATGGCCAATTTTTCAGATTTGTAGAGAGTAGTATCACACTCTTCAATAAAAGAAGCAACTTCACAAGTACCCTAAAAGCAACAAATTCTTCAATTTGTTGGACATCATAGTAATTATAAACACCCTTAGTATACGAAGATATGATTCCATTATCACTAAACTCACATTGGTAGGGAAGGTGTTTCTTAGGGTCTTCAGAACAACAACTAAATCATATATTTCACATAAATTCCAAGCATAGCATTGCAAACGATGAATTTGATCCAGTAAAAGTTTCCCTTTTTAAGATATGCGGTGTCGCACATAACAAGCATGCTCATCTAAAGATTTGCCCTCAACTAAGCTAGTTGGGGTTTCAGCACGAGCACATAGGGATCGGAGATGATCCTAGTAAAGAGCTTCAGGAGTGTGATAGATTTTGAGTGGTTCTTCAACCATTGGTGCAGTAGGTACAACTAAATTTTTTGGTATTTTGCATTTACTACCCATAAATAAAGGTAGAAAACAACAACACAAAATAAAAACACCTTAGGGATAAAGCAAACAAGCAAACACGAGAATATTCACCCCACACATAACTCCCCGGCAACGGCGCCAGAAAAAGGTCTTGATAACCCCGCAAGTATAGGGGATCAATTGTAGCCTCTTCCGATAAGTAAGAGTGTCGAACCCAACGAGGAGCTAAAGGTAGAACTAATATTCCCTCAAGTTTTATCGACCACCGATACAACTCTGCGCACGCTTGACGTTCGCTTTACCTAGAACAAGTATAAAACTAGAAGTACTTTCTAGGTGTGACAGGATAGGTTTGCAAGAATATAAAGAGCATGTAAATAAAATATAAGGGCTTGTTAGATAAGGACACAATACATTTAGTATAGCGAGTGTGGAAAAGTGGTGGTAGGAGTTGCGAAATTGTCCCTAAGCAATTGACTACTTTACTAGACCGATAGCAAGTTTTATGTGGGAGAGGCCACTTCTAGCATGTCATCCCTGACTTGGAATTCTATGCACTTATGATTGGAACTATTAGCAAGCATCCGCAACTACTAACGTTCATTAAGGTAAAACCCAACCATAGCATTAAGATATATTGGTCCCTCTTCAATCCCGTATGCATCAATTTCTATGCTAGGTTGAAGCTTCTGTCACTCTTGCCTTCCAATACATAGTCTTATCAACATACAACTAACCCTATGGTGTGATCCACACGCGCGATCATATGATGGGAACCAAAGGACAGCAACATAACCACAAGCAAATTAAACCAACCATAGCAATTCACCAATTACCGATAGGACAACGAAAATCTACTCAGACATCATAGGATGGCAACACATCATTGGATAATAATATGAAGCATAAAGCACCATGTTCAAGTAGAGGGTACAGCAGGTTGCGAGAGAGTGGACTGTTGTAGATAGATGGGGGAAGGTGATGAAGATGTTGGTGAAGATGATGGAGGTGTTGGTGTAGATTGCGGTGACGATGATGGCCCCGGCGGCGTTCCGACGCCACCGGAAGAGAGGGGGAGAGGGCCCCCTTCTTCTTCTTCCTTGACCTTCTCCCTAGACGGGAGAAGGGTTTCCCCTCTGGTCCTTGGCTTCCATGGCATGGGAGGGGCGATAGCCCCTCCGAGATTGGATCCATCTCTCTGTCTCTCTCTGTTTCTGCGCTCAGATTCTACCCTTTCACCGTTTCATATATTCCCTGAGATCCGTAACTCCGATTGCGCTGAAATATGGACACGATTTTTATCCGGATATTAGCTTTCTTGCGGCAAAAGAAGGGCACCAACCACCTTACGGAGTGGCCACGAGGGCCCAGGGCGCGCCTGACCCCCTGGGGCGCGCCCCCTGCCTCGTGGCCCCCTCGGGCATCGTCTCGCATTGATTCTTCTTCCCAAAAATCACATATATTCCAAAAAAAATCTCCGTCAGTTTTTATCCCGTTTGGAGTCCGTCTGATATGGATTTTCTGCGAAACGAAAAACATGCAACAAACAGGAACTAGCACTGGGCACTGGATCAATATGTTAGTCCCAAAAATAGTATAAAAAGTTGCCAAAAGTATATGAAAGTTGTATAATATTGGCATGGAACAATAAAAAATTATAGATACGACGGAGACGTATCAGGCCGTAGTGGGGAGGTTGTTGTGGCGCCGACGGTGTATGAATGGGGAAATGGAGGGGGAGGGGGATCTCAAACTTTGGGACGCGCTTGTCTGAAACGTGGGAAAGTTACGAACTTATCCCCCATTTAAAATTTCGGACACCACATCGGTTGGGGATAGGACGGTAATCTCGCATCTCCCAAATATTTGCCGGTAGAAATTTTGGGCGAGGAGAGGGTGTTTTGCCGCCCACGGTTGGCGCCCACGGTGTCTGAACTGGGCTGACAGGTAGGGAGGTTGTGTCACGTCTGAGGGAAGTTACACATCTTCCCCTATTTAAAATATTTGCCTACATCGATTTCGGGCGAGGAGAGTTTGTTTTGCCGCCCACCATTTATGAATGGGGAAATGGAGGGAGAGACGCATGTCTTTCGGACGAGCTTGAATCAAATGTGTTTTGCCGCCCATGTTTGGTGCCCACCATGTCTGAATGGGCTCAGAGGCGGTCGTGTCACGTCTGATTGAAGTTACTAGTCTACCCCTATTGATAGCAGTGTAAATCCGGTCGATAAGGATGTCAAAGTGTTAGGGATAGACAGTAATTTCCATCTCGCCAACACTTGCTTCGGGCAGCCCACAAATGATAGTTGGTGTTTAGCTGCTTCGTTCAAAACTTGGGACAATTAGCATTCACATTTGCCCTGGGCCCTGGCAACTAAATTCAAATCCAATTTGTATTCGATTACGAATATCCACCGATAATTCTACGTCTTGTTATTTATTTCTTCAAAACCACAACAAAGATTTATTCCACCTTTATATATGATTATGATTTCCAGCCTCAAGATCAAGGTTACCTCATTCATGGCAGCCACACCATCTCTTTCTGCCTCTAGTAGAGCCTCAAGAACTATAATATATGTGCTCAGACTGCTCTCTGGCGGTGTTGCCTCTGAACTGCTACCATCTGGTAACATGGATGGCACACTGCTTCCACAAATAGATTCTGGGGTTGTGCATTGTGTCCTAGTGTGAACGGCATCCTGAAAGGTTTCCACTGGACATAAGTAAGAGATAGTTATCGCCTAATCCAGGCAGTAAGCTTACATGGTAGATGACATACGAATTATTGCCGAGCATGGCAAGCTATATTTAAATGGTTCAAAGCAGCATCACCCAAAAAGAAATTAAAATGGTAAGATGAAACTAGGGATGTAAGTGGCAAATAAACGACATCCGCCAGTCCCATCTAGTTAGTTTTTGCTAGCTCCCTAGTTCATTTTGCTCAAAAAACAAAAACTCTTTTGAATTATCATACCACTAGTGGACTTTAATCGGGATTAAACGGGACCCAGTTGACATCCCTAGTTGAAAGGGAGTGTACCACTGCTATATTTAAGTTGCCAAGGCATCTAAGCAGATCAAATAATCTGAGAAAGCACTTAACAGTGTGGCCTCATATAAACTACGAAGACAGTCTTGTGATGAAGTTCAGAGGAAAATTTAAGGACTCGAATGAACTAGGCATGCATTTATTTATGATACACTACAGGAAACAGCTACTTTGCCGTCTACCACGGCGGACGGCAAAGGCTCGAACGGCGGACGGCAAAGACCTTTGCCGTCAGCCGCGGACGGCAAAAGGCTCCGGCAAAGAAGGCTACGGTAAACAGCTGCTTTGCCGTCTGCTTCCTGGCGGCGGACGGCAAAGGCTCTTTGCCGTCTGCCGCGGATGGCAAAGAGGGCGGACGGCAATAATTGCGCTGTCAGTCCGTTAAGTGGCTAACGGCAGACCTTTGCCGTCCGCCGCTGACGGCAAAATTTCTCTGGTCTTTGCCGTCCGCCGTATGATGTCATCTACACATCACTAGATGGCAGGTTCTTTGCCGTCTGCCGCTGATGGCAAAGTGCAGGTTCTTTGCCGTCTGCCACTGTAGGCAAACTGACCAAATGGGTCAGCTCCCAGGAAGCACAGTTGGCTGCCACGTGGCTTCTTTGCCATCCGCGGCAGACGGCAAAGAGGCCGTTGCCGTCTGTGGCAGATGGCAAAGAGCCTGCATATTGGGTTTTTTTCCTGTTTTTTATTAAATCCCACAATTTTCACAGAAAATATATATGACATATAGATATATTTCATAGGCATTCATAAGCAAGTCCATAAGCAAGTTCATGTATTTCACAGGCATTCATAAGCAAGTCCATAAGCAAGTTCCATCCGTACATATTACATAAGCAAGTTCCATCCATCATTTCATACATAAACAAGTTCCATCCATACATAAACAAGCACTCCATAGCTAAGGTGACTAGAATGAGAAGACAAGAACAAGAAGAGTAGAACAAGCACTCCATCCAGCACATAATGAAATCTGCAAAATGGCAAAATAAGAAAGTTAGAAATGGATCGTTTTTTAGCTCACTTAGGTGAAATGGATCGTTTTTTAGGTAACTAAGGTGAAATGGATCGTTTTTTAGCTCACTTAGGTCAAATGGATCGTTTTTGAGCTAACTTAGTTGAAATGGATCGTTTTTGAGCTAACTTTGTTGAAATGGATCATTTTTGAGCTAATTTAGTTGAAATGGATCGTTTTTGAGCTAACTTAGGTGAAATGGATCATTTATGAGCTAATTTAGTTGAAATGGAACTTTTTGAGCTAACTTAGGTGAAATGGATCATTTAAGAGCTAATTTAGGTGAAATGGATCGTTTATGAGCTAAATTAGTTGAAATGGATCGTTTATGAGATAACCTAGGTAAGATGGGTCATTTTGGAGTTAACCTAGGTGAAATGGGCCATTTTAAAGCTAACGTAGGTAAAATGGATCATTTAGGAGCTAATCTAGGTAAAATGGGTCATTTTTGAGCTAACTTGGATGAACTGCATCATTTATAAGCTAACCTAGGTAAAATGGGTCATTTTGGAGGAAAAGAAGCTAACTCTAGGTCATTATGGTAAGCATATTGGAGGAAATAAAGCTAAGTCTAGGTCTTTATGCATTTGTTAAGCAAAACACTAGAGAAACTTACCGTGATCAGGGAGGTGTAGGAGCGGGGTGGCTAGTGCCGCTACCTGGAGAAGGATCGTGCGATGCGTTTCTGGAGTTAAGCTGCACCAAAGATCATTTCCAATGTCTCGTTAGCATTACGGCACTCAAATGTTAAGACTAGCAAGTAATGTCTATTCAAATTAAACTCACCGTGCTCCCAGGAGCAATCACTGGCATCGGCGGAGCGGGCTGACCGGACTTCTCGCACACAGACTGCACATTTGGTTTTCAGAACAGAGTCATACTAGTTAGTAATGAGACTCAAATGTTAAGACTAGCAAGTAATTTGCAGAAGAAACTTACCACAAGGAGCTCGTACATGGCCCTTGCCTGCATGTCATTCCGTGCCCTCTCCTCCTCCATCATCTTTCTCGTCCTCTCCTCCATCTCCCGCTGCCTCTCCGCCGCCTCCGCCAGAAGTTTCTCCGTTCTATCTCTCTCAGTCTGTATAGCAGCCTGCAACACCACTCACATGACCATTTGTAATCATTGATGGAAGCGCACACAATGTAATGGAGAAAGATAACTGAGTACGTATCACTAACCTTGATGGCGAGTTGCACTGGCTGTTCACGAGGCCTTATCTCAGGAGCGGAGCTCGACTGGCGCGCCTTGATCTCCGGGAGAGTGCTAGGACAACGGATAAGTCCATCTCCAATGGCTATGGAGCCATGGGACCTCCCGCCACCAGATATCATCACCAGCTCTGGATCAATAGGACCCTGGCTCGGGTTAAAGTCCTCCCCTTTCCTCGCCTTCCCCTCATCTCTATATCTCACGAGCTTGTTGTGGGAGGAGATGTTAGTGAATTTGTTTGCATCATCGAGGTCAGACTGAGAGAAAGCCTTGACTTTCTTGAAAGAGCCAGTGTGGGCCATGGCATACAGGTCGTACACCTCTGGCACCTTATCCGCCTTATTGTAGCGTGCCTGAAAGAGAGAAACAATGAAAATTAGTAATTAAAGGGCTCAAGCTAGCATGATGAATGAATTGCATGAATCATGAAGCAAACCACATACCCAGTTGCGCCCGAACTGATATAAGTTGGAGCTGCCTTGATGGTGTGGCACACCTTCCATTTGGGCACGTTTGTCCTTGGCCTGGTTGTGGAGGGCTAGCCATTCTTTTGAGCACCACTCATCGACCAACACCTCCCAACAATCCATCCGATCCGCACACCATCTCAGAGGCGCCTAAGTTAGCAAATAGAAACTTGAGCGCTACGGCTAAGAATTACTAAATGAAGGAACTTAAGTAGAAGGCCTTAAGAATTACCTTCATGTACTGCTCCTTACTCAGGAACATATCGCGGCACGCCGGCTTGGTCTTCTTGACACCACGCAAGGCGTAGTAGTCTCGAACAGCCTGCACCCGAGCCTCGTGCCGTAAGTTCTGGAGTAGGCGCTTGCAGACGTTCTGGATAACATTTGCGCTGTCCTCCTCGTATCCCTCCTCACACCTATAGAATGTCTGCAATCAAATGAGACAATATTGATTAGTACAATTAATAACTAGCTAGTTGAAGATTTTGAAATGTGTAAAGGAGAAATTACCCAGAACGTCCTGATCACCATGTCTGCCCTCGTGTCGCGCACGACACCGTCGATAATGACATCCGGCGGGGCCGGGGCAGCCACGTAGTGCTCCCAGCTCAACCCAAGCTCTGGAAGCCGACCCTCACCAGGCAACGTGACAAACCCCGGGAAGTTTTGCCGGCAAAGAACTCCAAGGACGGAGTTGGGCCGGCGGACACTATGATGGTGATCCCAACCCCTGCAGCATGACAAGGCCAACGCATTTGTTATTTGAAGAAACGTGAATGCAGAAGGTACAAAAATATTAAATGCACTTACGTACCTCTCCCCATCAGGGAAGATCAACCACCTCTGCTCGCGGGTCGCCGGCACGGACGGGAGCCGTGTAGCACCACGCTGGTAGACGGTGCCAACCTCCTCCTCAAGATCAGTCGGCTCCCCGCCATCATCAGCATGGCCACTCGGCTCCTCGGGCTGATCCGGCCAGGTACCCCATCCGGACGTGTGCTCCTCCGGGGTCTCGTGGGCCGAACTCTCGTGGGCCGAAGGCCAGTCGACCCGAGGCTCGTGGGCCCAAGACCCGTGGACCGGAGGCTCGTGGACCGGAGTCCGTGTAGCCTCCTCCTCGGACGAGTCCACCCTAGCAGTCACGTGCTCGGGTGAAACAGCTGGGGGTGGCGGCGAGGT
>NC_057799.1:489178406-489180916 GCF_018294505.1 Triticum aestivum | reverse complement strand
TTTGCCGTCCGCTGGCGGACGGCAAAGAGGTGGGGCGTTAAGTTTTTTTCAAACGGGCGGGGGGTGGGGGCCACCTCCCTCTTTGCCGTCCGCCAGCGGACGACAAAGATTCTTTGCCGTCTGCTAGCGGACGGCAAAGAGCTGGCTGATGGCAAAGAGCTTCTTTGCCGTCTGCCATTTCTTTGCCGTCCGCTTTTTGGTAGCTGATGGCAAAGAGCTTCTTTGCCGTCAGCTAGCAGACGGCAAAGAGCTGGCAGATGGCAAATTAGCTGATTCCAGTAGTGATAGTACAACATGCACTGCTGACATATTGGCCAACTCAGGTATACCTAACAAGTAACAAACAAGCATTTGAATCAAGCAATACAGCAAAGCAGACAACTGAACTATTTGTAATTCTGTAGGATTACAGGTTGAGGGCACAAGCCAAGAAAGCAGCCCACACGCATTACATTTGACATGTACTAAAACACACTAGCTTACCGTATGTTGCTGTGAAGCCTCGCTGTTGTTGCAATGTTCTTTGAAGATATCGTCAGCATCCCGTGGTTGCAAATCTAGTTGTTGTAGTTTATTCTGCACCCTCTATTTAGGTAAAATTAATTTTAATCGCATGCACTAGTTCGAATTGATCATCAATGGTTCATCTAAACTAATGAAAGAAGGGTGTGTGCTTACACGACAATATATCTGCTTCACTCTATTTTTATGCTTGTTCGAGGTGCCAGCCCCAAAAGAACAAATATTTTGCTTGATGGGGTCTGTAGCTCCATAATTAATAGAAGCATCAAATTAGTCATGCAACTTGGGAAGATCAAGAACACACAAAAAAAATTAATGAACAGAGGATCGGAGCAGTGATGTAATAGCTAGCATCAGAAAATGTAGGGTAAAACGAACAAAAAGCAGTGGAACCACATGCTAGTTTGCTGATGTGTAATTAAGCACAGAGAACATGAAGCAGTCTGATGGAACCAATAGGTGGCATCAGAACAACACCATTATCATAAATATAGCATGCAAGAAGTAAAATAGTAGGCAGTGATATCTAGGAAGTACAGTAATACTTAGGACAAAACTAAAGCATATTAACTATATGTGCACTGGTATGTAATTTAGCACATGTAACATGTTCACTGCCAGAAGTATGGCCCTTCAGGTGCAAGCAGAATAACACGTCTCATGAAAAACTGAATGATGCCCTGAAGAAATTCAAAGGTGCGGTGCTTATGCTAAGAAAGTGAACGTAGGCGCCGGCCGTTGGATAATAGTACTTGATAGCTAAGGATCATCGATGGTGCTCGTGTTGCGGTTGAGTTTGGGCCGGCTGTCGCCGTCGCTGAAGCGGCTCCAGTGCTTCGGTTGCGGCGCCTGTCGACATACAAGAAAGCTCATCTGTGGTAAGTGAACAGTTGCACAATAAAGAAGAGAAAAACTGAAGGAGTACAAATCGAAATAACCTGATGAGGCTGCAGCGTCAGTAAAGCAGGGCTGTGGTGGACGAGGGTGTCGGTTAAGCAGATCCGCTGTGTTGGGCCATGATGGCGGTCTAGGAGATCTGGAGTGGTGGACAAGCCAGTCGGTGAAGCGGCTCCGGTGAAGTGGGGAGTTGGCAGTTGGGGGTTCCAAGGTGCGGAAGGTAGATCCGGTGGGGTGTGAGGTCCACCGCTGCGGCGGAGGACTAGATTCGGCGGCTTGCCATGGTTGGGGGAGGGGGGTCGGGGAGGGGAAGGGGAGGGGCTCTGGGGAAGAATGTTGGGGCCAAAGAGGGGAAAACAATGGAGTTACCAAAGCAACCCTTTTCCGTTCATGTGGCAGGGGTAAAACTGGAATATTGCAGGGCTAAACTTTCGGGCGCGGGATATTTCGATGTGAGCGGGAAGTTTGAAAGCTTTTAGCGCCTGAAATTATAACTGTTCTGCTCTTGGACGGTCGACTATGATATCATGCCCGAGAATTTATTTGTTTTGCATGCAAAAAAAAGTGCAAGTTTTGAAAATCAATGTCCCCAACTCGAAACTTAGATTTTCCATTCAATTCAAATATGGATCATTGAGCTAGTACAAGCAAATACCATCATACGGTCCAATTCAAATGAAATTCCAAATGTGTTTATCCTAAATATGATGACAAAAGCAAAAATGTGTATGTGTATGAATAAAGTGGATGATTATAAATTTTGAACATGCCCGTATGTGTATATCTCTAGGTTTGATATATGAATTTGAAATCACGAAATCCCGGCTTAAAAAATGTACCTCCGTCTAAATGAATTACAAATGGTAATGATGGAGTCGAATTCCAAAATTCCAATCTTAGGTTTGTAATTCTGGTACATCAAGGTATATCACGCATGTTCAAAAGTATCGTTATCTCATAGTCCAAACTGTGAAACAAATTGATCAACCATGAGTGCACACACTATTGACCATATATATCTCAATTACGCTAAAGTCCCTCAAATATAGACACCTAACTCATTATCTGAAGCCAACCCCCCTCCCCACCCC
>NC_057799.1:489155058-489178186 GCF_018294505.1 Triticum aestivum | reverse complement strand
ATAGGTCTCTTATCACTTTGTCTCTTGGGCATGCACACATCTCTTCCCCCACTCTCCAGGTCTCCCAGCATCTCTCTTTCCCAAGCACACGCACTATGTAGAGTGTATCTTTCCCATACACACAAAACATCGCCCCCAAACATCTATCTCCCTAGTTATGTGGTTCTCGCACACTCACCTCACACACCACCCCCACTGAAAAAACAAGCACACTTTGTCTCCTTGTGCACCACTCTCCTCTTTCTATCTCTCCCACATGCGGACCCGCCCCAGCTCCTTCCTGGTATACATATATGTCGTGACTCTTTCCATAGCTCCCTAATGTATCATCGTTCTCAATCTCACACGTTGTTCTCTACACCATCTATTCTAGATCTCTCATGAAGTCCCTATCACACACACGATGACTCACTTCCCTTGCGTCTCCGTACATAGGCCAATTTCGAACAACATCAACATTGTCTCCCTATCTATACGCCACTTATGGACACAAATGACCCCTATCCCCCCTCTTTTCCTCTCTCTCTTCGTCGCTAGCTCTCTCTCTCTCTCTCTCTCTCTCTCTCTCTCGGTCTCACACCCCTCTCCCACACACACTCGATGTCTCTTCCAAATAGTCTGCTCCCCGCCCGCACCCATGCTATCCCGCTACTACACATGCCTTTGTCTCTCTGTGACACACATGTCACACCCTTCCCCCTTCCCTTATACTAGGTTTACATCATTAGTGGTCTCTCTACTCCACATACACACACTCCCTCTCACACACAAACGCGTGCACAAACACACACAGACATGCACAAACACCCATCTAGCTATCTGGATCCTTCTTTTAAGACACACACCCTTACATATTCTCTACAACTCTAGATATGTATATACCCCCCTCTCTAGCTCAGATGCACACCAAAATTCTCCATATCTAACTCACACATATCTCCCCATGTCCGCATGTGTATCTCACACACTCACTCTCTGATTATGTCTATGTGTCTCCACGTTACACAACACAAAGCCCCATGTACATGTCTCTCTCTATCCTCCACACACATAGAAACAAAGAATCTCTTATCATTGCCTCAATCTCTAGACATATCACACACGCACTCTCTCTCTCTCTCTCTCGCAAACATGCTCAACAAGGGTTTACCCGTGAATAACTTACCGTCTATTCATCAACAGTCGTGGCAGTACGGCGAACATGAGACGTGAAAAGAATAAATCTACACGTGCCTAGACCACCTAGTATGACTACTAGGAATAGAGCAAGCCGAAAGCGCGCCGCCGTCACCCCCTCCTTATCGGCGACGGGAAAACCTTTGTTTTACACAATCGAGAAGTCATTGTGCTAAGGCCCCACATGCTGAGCCGTTGAATAGAATGTAGATCCTAGTTTACAGAAACACGTATCGATAATACGTTTGTATCTCCATACTTATATTTCTTCTCTTATAAAAAACTGAGTTGGTGATGATGGTATGTGTGCCATCTTGCAATAGACCGTCCGATCTATATCTGACGGATGGAAATTAAACTAAAAGATACCCACACCTCTCTCCACATTTGCAGACAAGGCCTTCCCTCGTTCATCCTTATCTCCAACAACCTCATTGTTGAGCAATTAAAAAAGGAAGCCTCTGGAACAAACTGGCCTGGTGGCCGCTGCCGGCGTCGTCCATCCCCTTGTGTCCGCTCAGTCCGACCACCAATCACCACCACGCCCCACTCCTCTTCACCTTATCTCCTCTTTCTCGAGATATCAGTAGTTTTTACACATGGGATTACTCCTGCATGGGTCAATCACAACAAGTGTTTTATAAAAATATGCATCTTGATGTTGCGTGCAATGCACGGACATCTTGCTAGTACTCCTAGAGAAGACTAAGTTGGTGATGATGGTGTGTCTGCCATCCGTCATTTCTGACCATTAGATCTACATCTCACGACTGTGAGGTAAGTTGTCGCCTTTTCTCACCAACATCCCACTTCTCTACCAATTTGCAGAAAACCCCATAATTAGTATCTTAAAACCCAACACACCCCTCCCTCACCTCACCAAAACAGCCCAAGAAACATTTTCTGATTGAAACATAATATATCTTTAGTGATATATGTATATCAAAATTAGAGTGTTTTGTATCAAGTTTGTGAATAAGTACTCTTCTAATTATGATCCGTTGCAACGCACGTGAACATTGCTAGTATTTCCAACCATTCCAAAAAATGCTAGTATTTCCATTGTTTCAAGTTTTCCATCAAGATATTAGTCACTCATGGTTGATATTTACTTTCAATCATGTACACATAGGCACTATGTAACTAGCCTTGCTTATTGGCTTCCAAAGCTTAACTTTCACTCATACTTACAATATGTAGAGTATTTAAAAAAAAACTAGCACTTTCAACCAGCCCTAGGAAGAAACTATTGTACAAAAAATAGCAAAAACATACCCAAAATTTCTTAATCCGTGCCAAAAACTACTACCTAGTGCCGATTAGGCTCGTTTAAAACCGTTTATGACAGGGTTGGCCCACACGTCCGTGCTGACAAGGCAGCTTAAACCAACACATTTTGTTTGACCGTTGACACGAGGGACCCACACCTGACCTTCTATCATGTCATATTCCCCCTCAAATCATTATTTTTCCTGAACATTACTTCAAATAGTACTGATGCGTGTTCGTCGGTGGCGCCGGTGATGAGGGAGTTGGCCGCCGCTCTGCCGGACGGGCCGGACGCCGCGCTGGCCACCGCACGGGTTGGCAGGCTGGCCAGAGTGTGACTCACGCGCGAGCAAGCCGCCGCGCTAGCCTTCGCTCGAGCCAGATGGATGGCCTTAGCGCGGCGCGCGCGAGCAAGCCGCCGTGCCGCCGTGCCAATCTAGCTAGCAAACCTTGCAGACAAGCAGCTGGATGGAGCTATCTTGGCTAGCTAGCGGTCGCGAGCGCCAGACGGAGCTGGCATCCGGGCTGCCGCAAGATGGGCTCCACTCCACCGGCGGTTTTGACCTCGCCTTCTGCCGGCAGCGGTAGCTGCGTCCCATGGCCGAGGATGACTAGGTGGATGGGCCGGAGGTAGGAGGTCACTCGGGGATTTTTGTGCAGACTGACATGTAGGTCCCACAAGTCATAACGCCTAACTTGTCGGTCGAATAGAAGGCGTTGACTTAAGGGGCGACATGGGCTGAAACGTGCCTATAACGGCACTTTGTAGAGTAGTCGTTTCATGGTAGGGCTGGTTGGTAAGGGCATGTACAATGGTTGATAAGGTAGTCTTATCTTAAGTCTGCCACGTATGCAAGTGGTAGTAGTTTCTTGGCATTATTAGTGGTTCCTTGGCATTATTAGTGGTTTCTTGTAAGGAACAATGTACTACTTGCGACAAAAGGCGATTCTAGGTTGCGTTGTACTCCAACGAGTACTACTAGTGGTCGCGGGAGTGTATACCTCATTTTGTGGGTTCGATCCCGGCCGAACGCACGACGGCCTTTTTTTTAAATAGTAACTTTGCTGCGAGCGAATATTGTACACGGGTAGTTTGAGTTTTGAAGTCGAACGGACATGTCGCACTGGATAGCCCAGCCACGTGAATGGGTTTTCCTTCCCATCATCTCGTGGCTCGCGTGCTCGCCCTAGCCGCACCTCGCTTGCAGCTTCCTCATCAGCTAGTAGCATATTTAAACTAGCGCCTCCCAATTAAGCCCGAGGAGCCGGAAAAGCCTGGTGTGGCATTGGGAACTGTGCAATATGGCTCTGTATGTAAAGTGCTAGTACTCTACTACTCTGTAGCTTATGGGGTTGCACGCATGGACTTCACTCCATTATCGGCTCTATAAAAGAAATTCCTCTTGACGTGATGTTTTTTGTTTTGAAACGGAGGCAAAAGCTTTGCCTCATCTCATTCATAAAGAAGGAACTACTAACAAAGTTCGACGAGATCCATTACGCCTCCACAAATGAAAGCGAAAAGCCTAGTCTCACTGTATCAAATAACTCAAATGTTCTGCCCCCACAGTAACCGTCACTGATAAACAGGCTTCTAGTGTGTGCGTGAGAGGAGCGACTGAGTAGGCCAGCTACGCGCTTGAATAGAGCACCGAGAGTACCCACTACGCAGGTGTACTTTCCCTGCATTGATAGTACAACGATGGTTCTAGAGAACAGTACTACCCTCCACTTCCAACTGTAGCTCCTTGGCCCTGAGATTCAAGAGTTCAAAACTGGTGCACTATACTAGAAGTACAGTACTACATCGACTACTAGTTGATAAAGTAGTACTAGTACTGCTACAGTACGAGTACGTAGTAAATAATAGCCTCACCCCTTCGCTAAGGAACGATCGAGGAGCTATAGTTAGAAGGGATGAGGCCCTACGGTTACTATGCTCTTATCTCCTCCTCGCCAGTTCCCCTCCCCCCAAAGAGAAGGTAGTTCGTCGCTGCTCCCATGGATTCGCCAGGCGGTTCTCCTCCTCGTCGGGGCTGGGAGACCTTGGACGATGATCCTCTGGGAGAAATCGCACGCCGCTCCGACGTCCTCACCGCCGCAAGACTCGGTGCTTCCTGCACCAACTTTTTCAAGACGGTGCTTAAACAGGCTTGGGAAAAGGCCATGCTTGTTGGTCTTCCATGCGTCCTCGAGGAGAAGGTTCTTCTATGGGACAATCATTCGAACAGTCCACCGCTCCCTGGCCATGGTTGCACGTTGACTCCGCTAGAGTTGCCGACGTTGAGAGGTAGTTAGATTTTGTCCGATGAGCAGGTCAGTCATGGACTTTGATCATGTAGTACTTAGTTATTCCATTTCAATCCCGTAATTTCTCCGCTGCCCACCGTCTTATATATAGGTCTGGGTCGGTGCCAACGAAGATTGGCTTGCATACCTCCGACCGGATACCACCATCATTTTGCACAACATCCACAACAGTGCAGCCGTTCCCGTAGACACGTTCTCAACCATTGGGGTGGGCCTTCCGGACAGGATGGGCTTGAATACATATGATGATGCCTACATGAGATTGAAGAAGATAGCAACTGCAGACCCGCCGACAAAGCGACGCCGCTACGACGATTACTATCTCATCGCGGTGTTCGACATAAGGATTTCCATCAATGCAAGAGGCAATAACGGCAGAGGCTGGCGCATGTTGGCCATGGCAGATTTGTACCCCTACACGTTCGAAGACGTCGTGCGCCATCTAGGCCGCATCTTCGCGGTGACAAGCCAGGGGACTTGTTTCATCTGGTTGCCATCCTACGGTACGGGAGATTACAAACGGAATGCACAAACCATCATTTGCATCCCTAACGGTACTCCATTATTTTGCAGGGACCAGTCATCCCCCGATCAAAATAAGATCGCCGATCCTGGATGTGGATTTGCATCCGCGATTCGGTCTAACCTGGAACCTTGTAGCTGAGTTTGGCATATTGGGATCAACTATCTTAGCAGTCGTTACCCATGGTACCACTGATGTGCAACATGGTCACACAATCTACCACAATCGGACCGACACCATCTACCCAGGTATTCCATTTAGTATTATATTTTTTTAACCCTCTCGCCTTCTCTTTCGTTGTTGTACTACTTACTAGTACTAGTAGGAGTACTTTTTACCTTGGAGGACGCGTATAGCTAGCTAGGCCCTTGAAGACTTGAACCCACTAGCTGCCACCATTTTTGTTTTTCCATGTCTTACTATCTCATCCGCTATATATAATAAGCCGGTTATTTTACTTCCTCTATACAGGAGTAGTACTATTTGCTGCACAGTACTACTGACTGCCATATTTGAGCACAACATTATTATGCATGGACCTTGACTGTGTACGTCACCATGTGTCCAGATCTGAGATGCCTCGTGTACCAGATGAACGGCGCCGAGTTTGACCCCCGTAATGCTACGTGGGTGCCGAGGAACACTCTTGGAGAGTACTCGCTTTTCATTGGGGACAGCTACCCCATTGTGAAGCGGATGCCACCTTCCGTGCACGACACCGAAGGCCTGCCGTTCATGAAGCATGGTTGTGTCTTTAGTGTGCACCGCCGCATGAACGACATGCTGGGACACCCTATCCCTGATTTATGCCGCTTCAGCTTGGATGAGTCTCCATCGTGTGGAACCGGACTAGAAAGCTGCGACAATGATTCCCGTTGCCCACCACTATGGGCCGTGCCATCCATGAAGAACACATGGTACTGGAACCTGGAGGAGGACATGTAGCCCATCTATAACGTGTAAGTGGGGTATGGTAAATTGTGAACGGTAGCACTGTGAATATATGTAGACTAGTCGTGCAAAAATTTATCACATGAATTGGAGATGAACTTGTGTGGCTAACTGGCATTTGTCCTTTAGAATTTATTACTAGTAAATGTGTTATGTGTACGTGCAACTTGTGTGGTTGTTGCACCGGATCCAACACGCTCTTTGAGAAAAAAAGGTGGCACAACTTTGGATATAGGTGACGTGGCGGCATCATACAGTAGCATCGTTCGCTATAGTTGTAATACTCCTACTAGGACGACAACTCCTATAAAACCTTGTGCTTGGCTCTTTGCCTCTTCGGGAGGTTCAACAGTTCGTACTCATGTGAAACTTGCACTTGGCTCTTCGCCTCTTCGGAAGGTCCAACAATGATGATACTACAGTAAAATATGCTTCTGGCAATCTGACACCGATTGAACTGCTGCACGTCCACCGCGAGGGCGAGGGCGAGCGAGAGGGAGAGGGCGCTGTAGTCAAAACCCTCTCCTCGTCCGGAGAGCCACCGCGCGTGTGGGCGAGGCAGAGGCGTAGTAAGCAAGCTTCTCCTCGTTCGGCGAGTTGACAGGACACATCAAAGCAGTACTAGTACTAGTCCTTTCCGGTTAATATGGCTTAATTTGAAACGAGAAAAATACACTGGCGGTCAACGTATGTAACAATACGCTCTTTACAGTCACTATATATAGTTTTGCGGTGATTATACGATCACTAGCTCATCGTAGAGCACCGTATTGCACCCTACTGACCGGCCACATAGTCGACGTGGCACTTTGTTGACTGGTTAAATTGTCACCTGGTTTCTGGGTCCCACCTGTCAGTTGGCAGAGCAAATAAATCAGTTAAACAAAACTTTAAGCAGGCGCGACAGGAGTCCAACCCTTGCGCGCGAACCACCCTGGCTGTGTATGTGAGTGCATGCACGTGTACTCCCTCGGTCTTCCAACAAAGAGTGTACATCGGCTAAAAACAAAGAGTGTACATCTACACTTCCAATGCATTTAGCCTTTAATCTAAAATCGATATTGATTGACTAATGCACCAACTTGTGCTCTAGCTATAGGCTACATGTCTATCCTTAATTATAGCATGCAACAACCTTCATTTAATGTTCTTCTATCAATGGTCACATGCACACATAAGTCTGCTACTTTTGGGCGTTAATTATGCCCTTTATCAATGTGTAAATCTCTAAATGTACAGTCTTTCACGGATGGAGGGACTAGATTGAGCACTTGAGTGTGAGCGTCTGTGTTGCGTCGTGTGCTGTGTGCCGCATGGGTGTGTGAGTGTTGCGTGCGTCCATGTGTACGTGTGAGTGTTGCATGTTGCATGCATGCATGCATGAGGCTTTTACTCCCTCGCATTGACATGTTCATATTTCAAGCTTCTTTTGTTCCCTCCATATGGTGATACTCCCTCTGTTCCCAAATACGGAGTAAAAGCCTCCCTCTGTTCCCACTCTAAAATATGTCTACATACATCCGTATGTTGTATTCCATTTGAATGTCTAAAAATACAATATTTAAGAACGGAGGGAGTAGCAAATAAACATTAAGTTCTCTTGTTTTCCCCTCCTTGGTCACGGTGCGCAACCAAAGATGACTTATTCACCTGGATGGAGGGAGTAGATGGTCAAAGTTTGACACAAAATTAATGCATTGGTAAACATAAATTTTTGAGGAAAACGAGTGCATTAATTGAGTGTTTTTGCAAACTACAAAAATTATTCCACCACTCATCATCTACCTTGGTTGATGAGATTTTTGAATTGAGCCCTATAAACCGGAAAGGAGGTAGTACTAGTACTCCTACATTATTGGCGCCGGGTGCCTTGGCCAATGTTTCATCTTGTTGGACAGGATGAGGCTACTTCCAATGCATCGGTGCCTACATGGGGTGCTAAGCACATTAAAAACTTTAGCAACTAAAGCTCCCAATGCGTAGGTGCTTCACTTGTTGGTGCTAAGCATCCTTTATTTAATGATTTTGTAACTAAAGTTCTTCACGCATTGCTGGGATTCTTCCATTTAAGTCTTTTGTCTAGGTTCTCGCGCTTAGTAGTGGGGTCACCACACTTATCTCTCCCCTCTTAATTACCTTGCCACATCAGACTTTTTGCCTACATGGCAGCCTTAGCACCTATACAAGGCGGAGCATTGGGAGGGGCCTGAGCGTACATGCATAGGGATACTGTAGATAGGAAGTCTTCGCGATCCATTATTCCCCATCTCGGTCAGAGAGAACTATTCAACTAGTCTTCACAGTGAAGTGACAATACACGCTGCAGCAGATGGGACACTTAATTAATAAGATGAACCAGCGTGTTGGTGTTACTAAATCTGCCTTACCCAGTACTGCCATCATGTTTGCCAGTGGAGCATGCTTCGGCAAATACAACTACGCACCTCTCTCCTCCATTAACTGACATATGGGACCTCTTGAGGTAGACCCCATGTCATCGGCGTAACTATTTACACTCCGAAGGACGGTATATCCTGGTAGTAGTACTAGTAGAATTGAGATTTAATGCACTTTCTTCCTCGTCTTTCACTCTTCTTCCTCCTCTCTTCTTCTTCCTCCTCTCTTCCCCATCGTCGGCCACACACCATTTCCCCCCGCTCACTACTCGCCCACCCGCGCCATCTTCCTTGGTAGCTCGCGCGTACCATATCCCCCGCTCACTGCTCGGCCACACATGCAATCTTCTTTGCTCGCCCGCCCGAATCCACTTCCCCGCTGGCTCGCACGCACCGAAAAGCCCAGTCACTCAGCGCCCTAAAAAAACCTATGGCAGAACCGACTGACACGCAGAGCCGCGATTCGAATTCCCTGCCCGATGTTCTCTTGGAGCAGATCTGTAATCGTATGGACCTGCTCAGCACCGTCCGGCTGGGCGCATGCTCGGTGTCTTTGTACCGTCTACTCGTCTGCAACCGGCCGGCTCTTTTCAAGACACCCTGCTTGCTGATGCCCGATCCTTGCAGGTGGACCATACACCGACTTGACTACCCTATGGAGGTTGCCATGGTGCCCCTCGACATGCTACCACTACCCGTCCACCTGTCCTACATGCGCGGCCACTACTGGGCGGGCATGAAGGCCAACTGGATTATCCTCATCCACCAATCTGGTAGTCCATGGCGTCTCGTGGATATCTACACCCAGCGAGAGATCACCCTTCCATTGTTGGATACCACCGCCATTGAGCCTCGCGGCCCTCCGCACACTCCTGCCTACTACGCACGAGACGCGTCGAGCTTTTGGCTCGACCTCTGTTTGCTGAAGGTTGTAATCTGCAAAGTGCCCACACCATCAGAAGACTACATGGATTACAAACTCATTGTCGTGTTCAACATGGGATTAGTCTATCTGGAATCCGGTCGCCATACATGGTTATGGCTCATCGTCAATCCTCTTCAGCCAACATTTCTGTCTGATGTTATAGTGCACGATGGCATCGTTTACGCGGTCGACGCACAGATTGGCTGCCTATACTGGTGTAATTTATCGTCGTGTAATTATTCTATCTCATCTCATCTTTACCTTATGAATATGAGTGCCTGTTCATTCTTACAAATTTAGAATCTATAGTATGTCTATAACCACATCATTGCTATATGTTCCTCTCATTTCCTAGATTTTTATGACCACACATGTTATTGTTAGAGTTGATATGAGAACAATTGGCATCTAATGATTGTTAGAATAGATATTATGAGTATAACCTCATGATTGCTATATGTTACTCTCATTTACAGGATTTTTATAACAACGCATGTTATTGCTTAGAGTTGATATGATAACTATAGTAAGAGTTATGGTAGAATATGAGTAGGCCCTGTCATATCTGTTTTCCTCTCATTGTTACATGATGTTTGAACCATGATATATTTCTAGAATATGAAAGCCATTGGCTTATTTTTTTACTTGGGGTATGATTATGACCACGGCATTGTAATTCTCTATCTATGATATGTGTCACTGTTATAATAATCTTAATTCCACACATACTCTGAACATGGTTGTTTATTTTTGTCCTTTTGGTCTCCAATTTCAAATTGTTGCAGCAGGCGCAAATGCGCTGGCCTTCATGATTCCAGGACCTGGAATCATACCAGCCGATGGGTGGTGGTTTATCGCTCGTTTAGCTGACGGCGGTCATTTGATGCTCATTTGCACGTACCAAATTGACCAAACCATTTCATCAAACCACATGCAGTACAATGCCTGGGGCGTTCGTGACATTGATGGCTATGGCTGCTTCGTGTTCGAGAAAGGTCCCAGCTCCGTTGGGCCAGGCATATTCAACTGGAGGCGGGTTTACAGCCTCGGCAACCACTCCATGTTCCTCGGGCTCAATTATCCAATCATCCAACCAATCATCAATCATATCACCGGCGATGATTACCGTGTTATGCAACTTCCATTCGCCAGGGGGAACTGTGTTTACACATGATACCATGGGTTTCATGAATCACCATATTCAGAGATTCGTCGACACAGCTTGTTGCCAGATAATCTTTAGTGTGTGAAAGGCATCAAGCTTCCATGCGATGGATGGCTTTTGCAAACCCGGCATGCGGCGATGTAGTTCATGCCAACAGCAAATGTGCACAACTTGATTCGTACTGATATCTAGACTGAGCCATGTATCCTGCTGCTGTAGCATGACCCTCTTTTGTTGGATATTATGTACTGCTGTTAGTTTGAAGCACTCCTCTGGTTTGAAGGATAGATATCTTTCTGGGATAAAGTGCATCCTAACTCACCTGTGTAGGATGTACTAATAATGATGATGAAGATGCTGTGCAGAAGCCATATATATATTAATTAGGCTTCAAGTGTGTACTTGTTGGTGAAAGTGTTGTCCAATGGGAATTATATTTTGTATTAGCCATATAGCCTACAAAGTCTGTCGCACTGCCTTGTAACTTCTTACCCCATTTCTAAATTTGTACTAGTCCTCTATACCGTATATTGCGCTACTCGTACTACTACATCCCTCCTGGTTTACTGGTCCCCTTCGTAATTTGTGTCAAATTTTGACCATAAATTTCACTGACTAAATGTTAATGCATGTCACAAAAAATTATATCATTTTATTCATATTTGAAAATAGTTTCCAATGGAATAATTTTCCGTGACATGCATTGACATTTTCTTAGTTAAACCTATGGTTAAAATGTGACACTAAATACGACTAGTAAGTAGTACAATAGCAGTACTAGTATACGTCGGTCAAATTATTCATCATGTCCTCACATTGAATTGACGTGACAACACGCTGCGTGTGAGGTGTCACAAGAATCCCGGCGGCGTGTTCGGGTATTGTGGACTTCAGATTTGGAGTACTACCACTTATCTGTCGAAATTTTTCATCATTCACTTAAAATAGTCGATTGATCATACATTGAGTACCATATAACTGGAATTAACCGATGCAACTCCAAGAAGGATTGGCCGGTGCTGCTGGCTGGCGTCAAGTTTGATCCCACAGATCAGGAGCTGATCGAGCACCTTGAGGCCAAAGTGAGTGCTGATAGCGTGAGATCTCACCCTCTCATCGATTTGTTCATACCAACCATCGACAGCGAGCACGGCATATGCTACACCCATCCTGAGAAACTTCCAGGTAAAACACCGATCGGCCGTCTACTTGCACAAACATATTCCTTCGTTTATAGCTCTATTTTTCTTTTTAGACGCAGACCTAGTGAAGCAATTACAATTTGACAGTTAATAAAAAGTGAAACAAGTGACTGCAACATGCCAAAGATGTTATGAAAATGCCAAATTCGACAATACTGCAGGTATCACACCGAGTGGCCTAAGCAAGCATTTCTTCCAGCGTAATTCCAGGGCGTTCAAAAGGGGCACGTGGACGCGTCGCAAGATATAGTCGAAGTGCGGCATGCACGCGATGTGGCACAAGACCGGCAATACCTTGCCAGTGATAGTCAATGGCCGGCAGACGGGCAGCAAAAAGGTTCTGGTGCTGCACGCCAACAAGAACTTCGACCATTCCGGCAAAAAAAACTTCGACCAGCAGAGGACCAACTGGGTGATGCACCAGTACCACCTCGGGGACCTGGAGCAAGAGAAGGAGCGGGAGCTGGTCCTCTGCAAGATTTTCTACCAGACGAACACTAGGGCCAGGACTAAAAAGATTATAAGTTAGTTTGGTATTGGTACTTGTACTACCTTGTCGTCCGCAAGTTGGTATTGCTGTTAACGATCTTTCGGTATGAACTTGGCGTTTTCTTCCAACTATCATGCCGAGGGTTGACGTGGATATAAAGCTGAATCATTTGTTTCGAAATGAATTTTCAGGCACCTGATTTTTATTTGGTGGCTAGCATAAGCACCTGCCGTTCGAATTCCCAGTTCTCCAAATTTTTCGAAACAAGTGCATGCACTTATTATCACGATGAAAAAACAATATACCTGTTGCATCCCAGTTATCAGTCTGTACTTGCATAATTCTCTCGTTTATTGAGCAGGTATATTGTTTTTTCAGGTCGAGCAAGTTTCAACTGGGTTGTAGACTGCCCAGGCTTGGTTTTGTTTTTAACAGGCCTAGCCCATGATGACAACGGGGCATAAAGATCCAGTAGGTATCTACTGGCCTCTGGCCCGCCAGCGTTAGTTATATTTTGTCTTACAACATCTGCAGGCGGTTTTTTACTGAATCAAACACACAGCCCAGTTCTATTTTCCTCTTGAAACGCCATGTCCTACTTCCATTTTCTAATGTCTACCTATAGTTTTACTAGTTCATATACACGTATCATTATATTGAAAATACATAAAGTTCCCTTTTCATACTTATATCCTTATTTTTATTGTTGTTTTCCCTCCCAGCGCTGATTTTTTTACCACTGGTTTTCCCTTAAACCAACTCAATTGTCCCATGTCTTGTTTGCTTACAAAAAGAAAACAATTTTTTTGGCAAATCAACAAGTTCTTAAAAAATGTTTATCATTTCGGGATTACAACAGTTCGGACTCCACCGAAATATGCAAAATAAGGTTGAACTTTTTGACCGTGGTCCTGGGCAGAAAATGGGATGTAATAAATTACTTAAGAATTAGCAAATGGGCTGCAAATTATTAAAAAAATAGCAAATGGGCTCTATGTTGTCTGCCACAGATTTGGAGGCTGACCTGTGGGCCTACTAAGTTCATGCGCACACAAGGTTTCTCAAAAAAGAGATTTGTCAACAATCAACTCTACCAGCATCAGACCATTACATGTCAATCTAACGGCAATCGTGCTTCTTCAGTCTCTGATCTTCCTGCTCCAGCCGCCCAAACCAGCGCTGACGGAACCTCCTGCTCCCGCCTCCCATGGTCGGTTGTGCTGCCGGGCAGGCCTCACGGCCCCACCATACTTGCATCCCTGGCCTGGCTATCCCTGTACTCACCCACACCTCCTGTTATTTTCCGGCGACGGCAGCCGAACGAGTCAACACTCGTACTCCCCACCGCATGGGCAACCACAGCCGTGTCTTCCCCGGCTCCATGTCGCTCCCTTCGTAGGCCTCGCTGTCATCCACGGCCCTAGTGCTCTCGGCGCGGCGTGGTCAACGTGGTCAACGAACGACATCAATCGGAAGTGGACTGTACGTGGAGAGGCTGACAGCTGGGTCCACAGCCGCACACAAGGAAATGCCTCCTTATTACGCGCAAAATAATGATTCCTCCACCTGACATCTGGGACCAACCGAAAGGGACTATATATTTCATGAAAAAAAGTTCTCGCCGCTGACAGCTCGGACCAGTGAACCCTTGTACTCCTCTCCGCGTGGGCATCCACTGCCGCGTCTTCCCCGGCTCCGCGTCGTCCCCTTCCTAGGCCTCGCCGTCGTTCACCGCCTTAGTGCTCTCGGTGCGGCGTGGTCAACGTGGTCAATGAATGACATCCATCGGACATGGACTGTACGTGGAGAGGCTGACAGCTGGGTCCATGGCTGCAGCAAGGAAATGCCTCCTTATTACGCGCAAAATAATGATTCCTCCACCTGACAGCAGGGACCCACTGGACGGGCCACCGTATTTCATGAAAAAAAACGTCCCCCCTGACTGCTGGGACCCACCACCTACATCTTCGCACGCAAGGAAGTGCCTGACAGTCGGGACCCACTTGGTCGAAGCGTACGTAGCGTTGTCATTCTGGTCGCGAATGTGTACGTACATACTGGTCGATGTAGAGGCACGCACGTGTCGTAGTAGAGACGCGCACGTAGCATGTACACGTACGTACAGCGGCCAGGGTGCAAGAAAGAAAATACGGCCACGTACGTACATACGGGCGGGGTCTCAAACGCCTACTCGCGCATACGTACGGCCAGGGCTCGAGTACATGGGGAGGCAACCGGCTGGGTCGGAACCGAATGCGTTATCATGTTCATCGGGAGGCAACTGGCTTGGACGAAACAACCGATGGAAACGAGGCCCGGAGTACCGCAGAATGGAGGAAACGGCCTTGTGTTCGACCGGCCACGGTCGAAACGGGATCCTGTTCATCGGGAGGGGTCTGGCGTACCGCAAAACAGAGGAAACGGACCTCCTACGGTTGAAACGGGGTCTTGTTCATTAGCAGGGGTGTGGCGTACCACAAAACAGAGGAACGGGAGCGCTATGGTCTTGTGTTGGAGCGCTACGGTCGAAACGGGGGTCCTGTTCATCGGGAGGGGTGTGGCATACCGCAAAACGGGACTCCACGAGATATTGTTCATCTCCACCGCCGACCTCCTCCAGCCTCCACGGGCTACTGTTCATCCACCGTCGACCTCCTTCATCCTCCACCTGCGACTGTTCATCCACGGGCTCCTGTTCATCTAGCCTCCACTGCGCGCTCCTCCATCGGCTACTGTTCAACCAGCCCCCTCAACGGGGTCCTGTTCAACCACCCCTCCATGGGCTACTGTTCATCTAGCCTCCACCGGCTACTGTTCAACCAGCCCTCCACGGGGTCCTATTCATCCAGCCCTCCACAGGGTCCTGTTCATCCACCGGCTCGATCGATCGGGGTACTGTTCATCCAGCGGCAACGGCCTCTACTACCACGGGGTCCTGTTCATCCAACCCCCCACTAGGAACTATTCATCCAAACCACCCCCAACAATGCTCATTGTTCATCCAGAGGCAGCATCGATCGGCTTCAGTTAGCAGCAGTAGCGAAGGAATCACTCGGGTTCGGTTAACAGCAAGGGATCGATCGATCGCTCGGGTTCAGTAACACGTAGCCTGTAGTGCAATCACTCGGGTTCAGTTAGAGCCCAACGCCTAGCTCGGGTTCAGTTAGAGCCCAACGCCTCACACACACGCGCATACGTACGAGAGAAACGCACATCGCTCGGCCCCCGACTACCCACCATAACCGGGAACTCCCCCGATATTTTCCTCGCCCTCGCTTCTACCACGGTTTTTTCCGTCATGGACGGCCCAAAGAATGTCATGTAGCTGTGTCTCCGGCCTGCCCAGGATGAAAAGCCCATTTTCTGTCATGATTTTCTGTCATAGAAGTAGGAGCCCACCACATCTATGATGATACCGGGTTTTGTCACAATTATTGTCATAGAAGTGTCATAAGTATGACAGAATTGTTTTCGTTCGGCCCAAAATGTCACGGATGTGTCTTTTTTTTTGTAGTGGTAGGCGCGGAAGTAATTTTTTACTTCTACCCTACGCGGTAGTACCGCTCCCTGTGAGCGGTAGTACCGTGCTGGATTTTTGCACACTCCTAAACTCAGTGGACGTAGTCACGGAAGTAATTTATTAATTCCATGCATCTTCCTACGCTAGTAGAGCCCTGCCCTGAAGTAGTACCGTAGGGGCGCGTGGTAGTACCGCTCCAGCGGTTCTACCGCCCGTTGCCTAGTGCAACAGGACCTCATCTGGCCAAAACCGCACGAGTGGTAGTACTGCAACGTAAAGTAGTAGTACTGTAGCACCTTGCGGTAGTACCGTGTCACGCAGGTTGAGTGAGGGGGTAACGGTTGCATCTTTTCCCCCACTATATAAAGGGTGTCTTCTTCCCCAAGAAGACCACCTCTTCCCTCCCCAAGCTCCATTGTTGCTCAAACTCCATTTTCGCCCGATCTCTCTCCCTAGCCAATCAAACTTGTTGATTTTCTAGGGATTGGTTGAGAAGGCCCCGATCTACACTTCCACCAAGAGAAATGTGATTCCCCCCACTAATCCCTTGCAGATCTTGTTACTCTTGGGTGTTTGAGCACCCTAGATGGTTGAGGTCACCGCAGAGCCATATTCCATTGTGGTGAAGCTTCGTGGTGTCATTGGGAGCCTCCAATTAAGTTGTGGAGATAGCCCCAACCTTGGTTGCAAAGGTTCGGTCGCCGCCTCCAAGGGCACCAATAGTTGTATCACGACATCTCGCATTGTGTGAGGGCGTGAGGAGAGTACGGTGGCCCTAGTGGCTTCTTGGGGAGCATTGTGCCTCCACACTGCTCCAACGGAGACGTACTTCCTCTCAAAGGGAAGGAAGTTCGGTAACACACCCTCGTCTCCACCGACTCCACTCTTGGTTATCTCTTACCTTTACTTGTACAAGCTTATATTGTGTTATATCCCTTGTTTGCTTGTGTGCTTTTTGTTGTTGCACCATATAGGTTGCTCACCTAGTTGCATATCTAGACAACCTATTTTGATGCTAAGTTTAATTTGGTAAAGAAAAGCTAAAAATTGTTAGTTGCCTATTCACCCCCCCCCCTCTAGTCAACCATATCGATCCTTTCATATGTACTCATTGAAAATCTTATCAAGCGTCTTGATCTATCTCTATAGATCTTGATGACTAATATGTAAGCAGTTTCACCGAGGTTTATATTGGAAAATTCTTATTCAAGTATCCTTTTAAGCTATCCAGAAATTATATATCATTTCCAATCAGCAATATGCCATCCACATGTAATATCAGAAATGCTACAGAGCACCCACTCACTTTCCTGTAAATACAGGCTTCACCATAAGTCTGTATAAGACCATATGCTTTGATCACCTCATCAAAGCATATATTCCAACTTCGAGATGCTTGCACCAGTCCATAGATAGATCGCTTGAGTTTGCACACTTTGTTAGCACCTTTAGGATCGACAAAACCTTCTGGTTGCATCATATACAACTCTTCTTTAATAAATCCATTAAGGAATGCAGTTTTGACATCCAGGACAGGATTACCATATCATTCTGGTGTGGATCATGCTCTATTCGACCTATGAGGTCCAGTAGTAACTTGATCTGAAGTTTCACGGTCATTATCCTTAGCTTCCTCTCTAGTTGGTGTAGGCATCACGGGAACCGATTTCTCTGATGTGCTACTTTCCAATTCGAGAGAAGGTACAACTACCTCATCAACAGTTCTACGTTCCTCCTGCTCACTTCTTACGAGAGAAACTCCTTCTCTAGAAAGGTTCCATTCTTGGCAACAAAGATCTTGCCTTCGGATCTGTGGTAGAAGGTGTACCCAGTTGTTTCCTTATGGTATCCTATGAAGACGCACTTCTCCAATTTGGGTTCGAGCTTATGAGGCTGAAGCCTTTTGACATAAGTGTCGCAACCCCAAACTTTAAGAAATGACAGCTTAGTTTTCTTGCCAAACCATAGTTCATACGGTGTCGTCTCAACGGCTTTAGACGGTGCCCTATTTAACATAAATGCAGTTGTCTCTAATGCATAACCCCAAAACGATAGTGGTAAATTGGCAAGAGACATCATAGAACACACTATATCCAATAAAATTACGGTTATGACGTTCGGACAGACCATTACGCTGTGTTGTTCCAGGTGGCGTGAGTTGTGAAACAATTCCACATTGTTTTAAATGAAGGCCAAACTCGTAGCTCCAATATTCGCCTCCGTGATTAGATCGTAGAAACTTTATTTTCTTGTTATGATGATTCTCAACTTCACTCTGAAATTCTTTGAACTTTTCAAATGTTTCAGACTTGTGTTTCATCAATTAGATATACCCATACCTACTCAAATCATATGTGAAGGTCAGAAAATAACGATACCTGCCGCGTGCCTCAACACTCATCGGACCACATACATCGGTATGTATTATTTCCAATAAGTCATTAGCTCGCTCCATTGTTCTGGTGAACGGAGTTTTAGTCATCTTGCCCATGAGGCATGGTTCGCAAGTATCAAATGATTCATAATCAAGTGATTCCAAAAATCCATCCGCATGGAGTTTCTTCATGCGCTTTACACCAATATGACCTAAAAGGCAGTGCCCCAAGTATGTTGCACTATCATTATCAACTTTGCATCTTTTGGCATCAATATTATGAATATATGTATCACTACTATCGATATTAAATAAACCATTCACATTGGGTGTATGACCATAGAATATTTAATCTTGTTCTGTTTACATGAATAAACACGAGCCTGAATATATGTATCACTACTTTCTTGCCATTCTGTTTGAAGTTTACCTTTCTTTCCCATTCTTTTTTTCTTGAAACTAGTGGTCTTGTTAACCATCAACACTTGATATTCTTTCTTGATTTCTACCTTTGCCGATTTCAGCATCGCGAAGAGCTCGGGAATCGTTTTCGTCATCCCTTGCATATTATAGTTCATCACGAAGTTCTAGTAACTTGGTGATAGTGACTAGGGAACTCTGTCAATCACTATCTTATCTGGAACAGTAACTCCCACTTGATTCAAGCGATTGTAGTACCCAGACATTCTGAGAACATGCTCACTGGCTGAGCTATTCTCCTCCACCTTGTAGGCAAAGTACTTGTCAGAGGTCTCATACCTCTCAACATGGGCATGAGCCTAAAATAACAATTTCATCTCTTTGAGCATCTCATATGTTCCATGGCATTCAAAACGTCTTTGAAGTCCCGGTTCTAAGCCGTAAAGCATGGCGCACTAAACTATTAAGTAGTCATCATATCGAGCTTGCCAAACGTTCATAATGTCTACATCCACTCCTGCAATAGGTTTGTCACCTAGCGGTGCATCAAGGACATAGTTCTTTTGTGCAGCAATGAGGATAATCCTCAGATCATGGACCTAGTATGCATCATTGCTACTATCATCTTTCAACTTAGTTTTCTCTAGGAGCATATAAAAAGTAAGGGAGCTAAGTTGCGAACTATTTATCTACAACATAGATTTGCAAAAACTGTTAATACTAAGTTCATGATAAATTTAAGTTCAATTAATCAAATTACTAATGAACTCCCACTTAAATAAACGTCCCTCAAGTTATCTAAGTGATACGTGACACAATCCAACTAACCCATGTCCGATCATCACGTGAGATGGGTAGTCATCAATGGTGAACATCTCTATGTTGATCATATCTACTATATGACTCACGTTCGACCTTTTGGTCTCCAGTGTTCCGAGACCATGTCTGTACATGCTAGGCTCGTCAAGTTTAACCCAAGTATTCTGCATGTGCAAAACTGTTTTACACCCGTTGTATGTGAACGTAGAGTCTATCACACCCGATCATCACATGGTGCTTCGAAACGACGAACTTTGGCAGCGGTGCATACTCGGGGAGAACACCTTTATCTTGAAATTTAGTGAAGGGATCATCTTATAATGCTACAGTCGTTCTAAGCAAAATAAGATGCATAAAGGATAAACATCACATGCAATCAAAATATGTGACATGATATGGCCATCATCACCTTGTGTTTTTTATCTCCATCTCCAAAGCATCGTTATGATCTCCGTCGTCACCGGCTCGACACCTTGATCTCCATCGTTGCGTCGGGGTCGTCTCGCCAACTATTGCTTCTACAACTATTGTTAACGCATAGCGATAAAGTAAAGAGACAACCCTAAGGCTCCTGCCAGTTGTCGATATTACAAAACATGATCATCGCATACATCAACATATATCACATCACGTGTTGACCATATCACATCACAACATGCCCTGCAAAAACAAGGTAGACGTCCTCTACTTTGTTGTTGCAAGTTTTACGTGGCTGCTACGGGCTTCTAGCAAGAACCGTTCTTAACTACACAAAAACCACAACGGTGATTCATCAAGTTTGCTGTTTTAACGTTCTTCAAGGACCGGCCGCAGTCAAATTTGATTCAACTAAAGTTGGAGAAACAGACACCCGCCAGCCACCTTTATGCAAAACTAGTTGCATGTCTGTCGGTGGAACCGGTCTCATGTGCGTGGACATGTAAGGTTGGTCCGGGCCGCTTCATCCTGCGATACCGCCGAATCAAAACAAGACGTTGGTGGTAAGCAGTATGACTATCACCGCCCACAACTCTTTGTGTTCTACTCGTGCATATCATCTACGCATAGACCTGGCTTGGATGCCACTGTTGGGAAACGTTGCCTGGAAAACAAAAAAAAATTCTACGCACACGCAAGATCTATCCATGGATATGCATGGCAATGAAGAGGAGAATGTGTCTATGTACCCTCGTAGACCATAAATGAAAGCGTTTAGTAACGCGGTTAATGTAGTCGAACTTCTTCGCGCTCCAACTGATCAAGTATTGAACGTACGGCACCTCCGTGTTCAGCACACATTCAGCTCGGTGACGTCCTGCGCCTTCTTGATCCAGCAAGACGGCGAGGTAGTGGATGAGTTCCGTCAGCACGACGGCGTGGTGACGATGATGGTGAAGTGATCTCCCCAGGGCTTCGCCTAAGCACTACAAAAATATGACCGAGGTGTAAACAGTGGAGGGGGGCGCCGCACACGGCTAAGCAATTGCGGGAGGAAGGAAGAAGGAGGTGGCGCCCCGCCTTTTCCTTTCTCCCATGAGGAGGGAAAGTCAGGAGGGGCCACCCCTCCCCTTTCCTTCGCCACACGACTGGCCAACTAGGGAAGGGGCGCACCAGCCCCCTTGTGGGCTGGTTTGTACCCCCCTTGGCCCATTAGGCCCATATACCTACCGGGGGTGTCCGGAACCCCTTCCGGTGACCCGATGACTACCCGGTGCACTCCGAAACTCTTCCAGTGTCTGAATACCATCGTCCTGTATATCAATATTTACAGGATCTCATCCGGGACTCCGAACAACATTCGGTCACCAAATCATATAATTCATATAATACGATATCGTCAACGAACGTTAAGCGTGCGGACCCTACGGGTTCGAGAACTATGTAGACATGACCGAGACACCTATCCGGTCAATAACCAATAGCGGAACCTGGATGCCCATATTGGCTCCTACATATTCTACAAAGATGTTTACCGGTCGAGCCATTATGACAACATACGTAATTCCCTTTGTCTATCGGTATTACTTGCCCGAGATTCGATCGTCGGTATCTTCATACCTAGTTCAATCTCGTTACCGGCAAGTCTCTTTACTCGTTCCGTAATACATCACCTCGTGACTAACTCCTTAGTCATTTGCTTGCAATCTTATGATGTGTATTACCGAGAGGGCCCAGAGATACCTCTCCGATACTCGGAGTGACAAATCGTAATCTCGATCTATGCCAACCCAACAAACACCTTTGGAGATACCTGTAGAGCATCTTTATGATCACCCAGTTACGTTGTGACGTTTGATAGCACACAAGGTATTCCTCCGGTATCCGGGAGTTGCATAATCTCATAGTCGAAGGAATATGTATTTGACATGAAGAAAGCAATATCAATAAACTGAATGATCAATATGCTATGCTAACGGATGGGTCTTGTCCATCACATCATTCTCCTAATGATGTGATCCCGGTATCAAATGACAATACATGTCTATGGTTAGGAAACCTTAACCATCTTTGATCAACGAGCTAGTCTAGTAGAGGCTCACTAGGGACACGGTATTTGTTTATGTATCCACACATGTATTTAAGTTTCCGGTCAATACAATTCTAGCATGAATAATAAACCTTTATCATGATTTAGGAAATATAACAATAACCATTTTATTATTGCCTCTAGGGCATATTTCCATCACATCGAGCTTCTCGCCTACACGGATGCTGATTGGGATGGCTGTCCTGACACCCGACGATCCACGTCGGGATACTGTGTCTTCTTCGGTGACTCGCTTGTCTCGTGGTCCTCTAAGCGGCAGCCCACCATCTCCCACTCGAGTGCCGAGGCCGAGTACCTCGCTGTCGCCAACGCAGTCGCTGAGACCTCTTGGCGGCGTCACTTTCTTGGTGAACTTCGGGTCTATATCCCGAAGGCTACGGTGATTTTCTGCGACAATGTTTCGGACACCTATCTTGCGTCAAATCTGGTGCAACATAAACACACCAAACATATTGAAATCTATGTTCACTTCATCCGCGAGAAGGTTCAGTTGGGTCAGCTTCATGTTCTTCACGTCTCGACTACCCAACAGTTTGTCGACATTATGACTGAGGGGTTGCCAACCACCACATTCCAAGAGTTCCGATCCAGTCTTTGCATCGTCGACGCCGACGCTTCGACTGCGCGGGGGGGGGGGTGGTGTTGAACGTGACGTATTTGTATTTATTCCCAATTGATCTTCCTATGATCTCTAGCCTTGTATAGATTGACTTCTAGAGATATGGCAGGGTTAGTTGACTTGTCACGCAAGACATCTCTTGTATATATTGTAACAGACTCCAATGGATACAATTGATTTGCATCCAATACCTTTCTACACATGGGCTCATTTTTTTCTCCTAATGGTTATTTTTGTACATGTCAAGTGGCCCACGTAGCGGAGGTGATAAGTGTAATTGCAAATATATATTTTATGTTTTGGTCCCACACAGATAATTTTGGTATAAGCAAATGAGCTCTCAAAAAATCTGAAGGTTTCAAATTATTTCTGTGACACTCAGACCTGTCGCAGAAAATGCACATGCCTAATGACGGCCGAATACATCACCAAAAATCAGCCT